>NW_005054935.1:30793-38299 GCF_000277835.1 Geospiza fortis
TGCCCAAATCCTCTCGGGGCTTCTCTCTCTGTCTCTCCTGAGAGAGCTTCCCAATGCCTCCTGGTGCCCCCACCACCCTTCCATCTTGAGGGGCCTTCAACCCCCTCTCTGTCCGAAACTCGGCTCACCTGAAGGCCTTCCCCTCCCCCACCCAGCCGGCAGAGCTGGACGGGGGAAGAGGTCTGTCCAGTTCCCCAGCCGGAACCCAAAGAGGAAGTCCCAAGGGAAAGCTCTGCTTTTAACCCCTGTGTTCTCAGAGGCGTATCCAAATACCTCACTGGTCAAAACAGGTGCCAATTTCAGAATTTGAACACCTATTGGCCTCTGGCCACTCCATTCCCAGAAAACCTATTTCCTGCAAACCCACGACAACATCTTTGCTACCTTTTATTAGTAACAACAAAGGCTTTTGTCAATTTAGTTAAGCTCCTTATTCAATTTAGTTAAGTTTGGTTTATTTGTCAGTTTAGATAAGTTAAATTGTTGTAATCATTCTGATAAGTTAGGTAAGCTAAGTTGTTTTGCGACGAAAGGACTGAATGAAGTTTCTTTAACTTTCAGTGTTTTAGTTATAGAACTAAGTAGTGTGTGATACACTGTTTTACACTGTCATACTGTTGTTGCTTCTCTTTTGCTTGCTCATAAAAGATTTTAAGTAGATTGTTAGCAAGAGAAATTAAGTTTCTGAAGTCAGGTAAAGAACCTCATTCTATCTAAGCTTGCTATTCTGTACCATCATAATTGTTTCATTCATTGTGCCATATCTGTTGCCCTGTTTGCGAAGAGCCCTGCAGAAGACGTTGGAGATCGACTTTGAACTCATTAAACAAAAAGGGGGAACTGTGCTGGTGAAACAGCAGGCCAGAGGCCTACAAACTGAATCCTGACTCAAGCTGACAGAAGCCATGAGAAAGCTGAAAGCTCTTTGTGAGAACAGAGTTCTGCAGCAGTGAAAAACAACTTTTTTTCCCTGAGAAAGAACTCTAGGACTGTGATAAACACTAGCCACCTGTATAAACTGTTTTTATACCGTTAGATAGAAAAATGAAAACTATCTCTCACAAACAACTTTACCTGCACGTACACACTGGGGATTTGAATGACCAATGAATACAGGGTAACAACTTATTACCGACCTATTGAGGATAGACGGGGTATGTTCTTTAAAAAACCCTATAAAAAGAGATGTGCGAAATAAACCAGGATCGATCTTTTTCTTTTTGCACCATAAAGTGTGCCCTGCATCCTTCTTTATGGAGTGCCACAGTGACACCTGACTCCAGAACCCCAGAGGTCATCCTCAAGTCTCTCCAGGTACCTTCTGCCAAAGGCACCAGGAAGGACTATTCTTGCCAGCTGCAGTGTCCACACGTTCTTCACATCCTATCCTCTCCTGACTGACCCAAGGGCTACTGTGTGGGCAATCTGCTGTTTGATCTGTTCAAAGGCTTGATGTTGATCAGGGCCCCACTTGAAATTGTTTTTCTTTCATGTCATGAGGTAGAGAGAGCTTACAATCTCTCTGTACTTATTACAAATTGGAGCCGCCATGTTGACAAACAGAAGAAAACATATTTTTTAATAATTCGCAGTGCATTTTTACATTGTACTTTATAAAATGATTGTTGAGGGATATACTTCTAAAATGGCCCATATGATCTAAGATGCCCCAACTCTTCTGCAAAATAAAATAAACCACAGAAAAGCTAAAAATGCCACTGTAGTACAGAGTCTGATATACACTGGTACCATCTTGATTATTTTATTCTTGTCATCAGACTTGTTTGCAAGTATCCATGTCCATAGGGACATACATTACTCCTTGCTACCAAAAGTAAATCTTTCATGGTCCAATGCTATTTTTATAAACTGAATCTCACATGTTTCTTAGACTGCACTATTTTACAGAGAAATAGCTGAGCTTTGAAAAAAAGAACTCTAAAATCCTTATGTATTGGAGAAAGTAAAATGGTAAATAGAGAGATCTCTATTCCTGGAGCTCCTATCCCTTATTGCTTTGATTACATAAATACAGAATACTATAAAAGGCTTGTATGGCTTCAATGAAATTTCTGCTAAGTTGTTGAGCAAGCACAAAGCCCATGTTTCTTCCCAGAGCTCATCCTTCACAGTGTAGAAGGCTACAGACAGTTTTGGTTGGCAAAGGGAAGCCAAGACTCAGGTAACTACATAGAAAAATACTTCAGTGGTGAAAATATTTCAGGAATAATGAAAAAAAATCTAAAACAAACCTCTTAAAAGCTGTTATCTTGTGCAGCTGTGATACATGGCTGATCACCTTTCAGTTTTCCATTGGCTGGTATTGTATAACCAAGCATCTTGATACAAATGAGATTCAAACTTCATCAAATATTACTTAAGTGTCAAAATTAGATGAGATACAATTACAGTGACAGTTTTATCTTAAAATCTTCAGTAATAAGCCCACTCAGTGTTTTCACTGGGAAGTCATTGTTAAATTGCTTTGATTTCTGAAAAAAAAAGTAGTTTACAGCAGCCTGTAAAATAATAGAGTTGTTCCCTGCTTCTTTGCACTTCCAAAACTCCCTTTCAGTAGGTGTGGTAGTCACTATGATTAACACAGTAATCTTTCCTCATCATAACAGTTTTATTTTTGTCACAGAACTCACTGAGAACCCAGAAATAGTAACAGGAAATTCATACCCCTTTTCATGGAAGGATGATGCTAAGATAATTCTTAAAGATTATATTTTGTTTCAGTTCAGCACTTTAAATGCTGAATAGTAGAGCAGAGATTGTATTAGCATATCATAAAACGCATTTATCAATTTTTTATTCACAGCTATAAAATATGTATATAATTTTCAACATTGAATGACTCACAACTCAGAAAACAAAGAACACATATCATTACTTCTGCTTTTAGACTCACAAAAAAGTCTTCTTTTTGGGATGAATTAATATCATAACTTTGGAAGCTGCTCTCCTGTCTCAGGACCACCAAGAAAACGTGGACACTTCATGAAGATCGAAAAGTATGAGTAACAACATTCATAATTTTCAATCTCATCTGTTTCTCAACTCACAATAAGAACTGGTACAATCATTGCTATGATTTGGTTCCAACGGTTAATGAAGAAGGATAGCAAGTCAAACTAGAGTAAGATGGGTGCAACCCTGAGGTGGGACCAGCTATAAATGAGCTTTGATAATCTAGACAGTAACACTGCCTACAAAGAACTATCTAAAAACTAGGCCCTTTCCTCATCTCCATACCAGGATGTGAAGTCAGATATATATATTTACAAGAAACTTACAAAAGACATAAACTACCATTACTGCCTTGATTCTCGCAATGCTAAGTTATGAGCTTCCTGATTTATTCTTTAAAGCTCCAAAGAAAGGTATATTTACCCACCCCTATAAAGAATATACATTAATATATTTAATTTAAAAGAAGCATATGCTATTGCTAGTGTTGATTCATCTATGTAATGGTTTCTTCATGTGTTGCTTTAAATGAATGAATCTGCGAACTCAAAGTCTCCTCATTTAACAAATAAAGGTCAAAATTTCTAGGCACATTTCTTCCAGAAATGTTCAAACAAGTCAATTGCATTTGCACTTGTTTATTTAAAAAATAAAAGGAAGTAAAGGATCAACTGTGGGGGCAGAAATTTCATGTTTCAGATTGTCTTGGGGTGCAATGTAAGGTGTACCCAAATCATGTATTCTACCGCCATCTACATGACCTGTTAAAATGGGTGGAGCAGTGTTTCTTTATCTTCTCCATGACTCAAAAGTGATAACTCCCTCTGGGGAAGCAGCAGCCACCCTGAGGGGGCCATTTCTGCTAATGGGCCATGAAGGACTCCTCAGAATGACTCATAGAATTACATCATGCCATTGTGAAATTCCCCGCCGTGGGGGAGGTACCAGATATTCCCACCTGTATATAACCTGGCTTGGGACACCACCATACCATCACTGGATACATCAGAAGACAAGAGCTCTCGACAATCACCACTGGACCTCCAGAGAAGGACCAGACCTTTCTACAGGATTACCATTTTCAACAAGACCACATCCATCACTCCAACAGGATGGCAACCACTGTTTAGTTGGACTGCCACCACCACCCTGCCCAACAGTGTCAGATTGTATTCTGACTTTGTTGGTTTAAGCCAGTGTTTCTGTACTATTGCCTTTATTGTAAATTTTCCTATTAAATTGTAGTTCTGTCTTGGAATCTCTAGCAAGATATTTGTGTGAAGTTAATTCTTCCCGCTGGTTTACCTTCAAACCAGTACAGAGATCGATTCAGAAAATGATCTGGAAGTCACAGAGATTGAAATTCCTAAAAATTGCATTATTCTTGGCCATTTGAGACCTCATGAGTCTCAAATAAACACTTTTACATACAGGAATATAAGACTAAACATAAATCCTTGAATTCATTCCACTTAATTTTAGGCCCTTAAAAACATTCAGTCTTCATCAATGGAGAAGGCAACTGATGCCATAATACAATCTTCTGAAGGCATCTCTTTTTCTGTCTGTCTGACTTACCCAGGAAACCTAGGCAGCTAATTTTTAGATGGCTAAATTTAGCACAGGATGAATCAGTGTGGAATAAAACCAAATGTGATATAGCAGCATAATATTACCATTACAGAACAGCCTGTAATAGCATTAAAGTCTGAGATGCCAACCCAGATATGCTTTGTGGTTATTGACTGTCCTAGGGTGACATTATGATGCTTGTGTCCCCAATCATGTATTCTGTTTATGCTGGATATTATATTCTGTGCCTTCAAGACTGGTTCTTGTGCCTTGTAATGAAAAGCTGCGAAACTCACAGCAGTGAGACTGTTTTACAGATAAGAAATAATAAACACTTGAGTCTGAACAAGAACTACCATCTCAAGTGCCTTCAATCCAGACCCGGAGAAACCGACAACTGGTACTGCCACACCTAGGTTCATTTTCTTATCCAGAAATAGCTCCAGTATTGACCCTAATGCATAGTTTTTGCAGTAGAGGGGAACTGACTTGAATAGATATCGGGCTGGGCTTGGTGGTAATGACTTGTAAGAAGTTTATAAAAGTGCTGGAGCCTGTTCCAGGTATGCATGGTTCATGGTTATTGTTATGCACCCAGTTTGTTAGCGGAGGAGCAGGGGATGAGGTTTTTCAGCCTTTGCTTTACTTCTTCTCTGAATCTGTTACATCACTATTAGAGAATGTTCAGTTTCCCCTGAATGATAAAGAGACCATCTTTCTGGTATTTAATCTGGCAAGCTTCCTCTATACAGTCTGCAGCTTCTCTAGAATGAGGGCTGAGATTTCTAGACAGGCTGATGAGACCCCTGACCCAGAAGTAGACCCAGGCGTGGGAAATCTTGAGTGGTGTGGGAAATGAGAGGATATGGGCCAAATCCTGAAGGAATTCTCTGACCCTATAGTCTGGGACTTTCCATGTAAACAAATTCAGAACCCAGCTGAGGTGGGGAAACACCTGAAAGAGAAGTACCAGGATGACCCTAAGGAGAAAAAGATCATTGCAGTAAGCTGGGCCCTGGCCTATTCTTATCGCACACTGCTAGATACTGTAGGGCAGCACACAGAGGAAGGGGGGCAGGGAGATAAATCAACAGCTATCCAAGTCAATCAGGCTGCAGCCAACACCCCAGTTACAAAGCCAGTAGCTAAACCAGACAGTAAGCCTCAACCAATGGCTGTTGCTACTAGCACGAGAAGTGGAAAGTGGACAGACAAGACTGATCGACCAGTGGATGATGATGATGATGATGATGATGATGATGATAATGATGCAGGAGAAGGACCCTCAATGCTTCCTGACATAAAATCAGGAGTCAAAGCAACCGGCACAAGATCAGAAGCCAATAGTGAGTCCTTTTCCCTGAAGGACCTTCGTGGCCTAAGGAAACATGAGGAGATGGGATGGAAAATCTACTGCTGCTCTGGCACAACATGTGCGTGAATTGAATGAAGGCAAGACTCAGAGAGGAGGTTCCACCAAAAGGAAAGCAGCTCCAGTTGCCCATAGCTGAACTTCCAAGTATGATGATGATGATGATGATGATGACATGTCCGATCCCCTTGAAGGAACCTCCAAGACATATGTCCAATGAAATAAGGATAACCAGGCTTAGAGGGGCTCTGCCTCTAGCCAGGTGGAGCCTAGGGGAAACCATGCCTTTTGGACTGTGTGGATTCGTTGGCCTGGCACATCAGAACCAGAAAAATATGAGGCCTTGATTGACACTGGTGCACAGTGAACATTAATCCCATCAAGACATGTGGGGACAGAATGGGTTTCTATTGCTGGCGTGACAGGGGGATCACAGGATTTAACTTTGGTGGAATCTGAGGTGAGCCTGACTGGAAATGAGAGGAGGAAACATCCCATTTTGACTGGCCCAGAGGCCCCATGCATTTTAGGCATAGACTTTCTCCAAAGTAGGTATTTCAAAGACCCAAAGGGACTCAGGTGGGCATTTGGGATAGTGGCTGTGCAAGAGGGTGTCAAGCAATTGAACACCTTGCCTGGACTGACTGAGAATCCATCTGCAGTAGGATGCCTGATGGGAGAAGAGCAACAGGTGCCAATTGCCACATCCATAGTGCATCACTGACAGTATAGAACCACTCGAGATGCTGTGATCCCCATCCATAAGATGATCCGTGAGCTAGAGAGTCGAGGGGTGGTCAGCAAGACTCACTCACCCTTCAACAGCCCCATTTGGCCTGTGCGTAAATCTGAAGGAGAATGGAGATTGATGGTGGACTACCGTGCATTGAATGAAGTGACTCCACCGCTGAGATGCTGTGCCAGACATGTTAGAGCTCCAGTACGAGCTTGAGTCTAAGGCAACAAAGGGGTACGCCACTATCGATATTGCCAATGCATTTTTTTCCATTCCTCTGGCAACAGAATGCAGACCTCAGTTTGCCTCCACCTGGAGAGGCGTGCAGTACACTTGGAACTGACTGCCCCAGGGGTGGAAGCACAGTCCTACCATCTGCCATGGACTGATCCAGATTGCACTTGAAAAGGGTGAGGCTCCAGAACATCTGCAATATATTGATGACATCATTGTGTGGGGGAACACAATCGGGGAAGTGTTTGAGAAAGGACAGAAAATCATCCAAATACTCCTGGAAGCTGGTTTCGCCATCAAAAAGAGCAAAGTTAAGGGACCAGCTCGTGAGATCCAGTTCCTGGGAGTAAAGTGCAAGATGGAGGGCGTCAGATTCCTACAAATGTCATCAACAAGATCACAGCTATGTCTCCACCAACCAATAAGAAGGAAACACAAGCTTTCCTAGGCACCATAGGCTTTTGGAGAATGCATATTCCTGAGTACAATCAGATTGTGAGCCCTCTTTACCTGGTCACCCACAAGAAGAACGAGTTCCACTGGGGCCCTGAGTAGCAACAAGCTTTTGCCCAGATTAAACCAGAGATTGCTTATGCAGTAGCCCTTGGCCCAGTCAGGA
>NW_005054936.1:0-4944 GCF_000277835.1 Geospiza fortis
TTACAAACACAATCCCCGTACCTAAAATCACAAGAGAGCCTTTATCAAAGGCTCTAAACAAACCAGTTTAACTACTTCACACTCCACGTGTGCTACACTTTGACACAAGCTATATTTCAAATTCTACAAGCATAAATACCTGAACAGCAAAGCCCTGCTCCTATAATTTTTCAGAGTCCGAACACTTTTAACATAAACACCAGGTGTTCCCCCGTAACCAAAACACACACACACACAGTCACAGCGGGGAGGGGATTTTATTAAGGATTATGCACCCGACTCGCTTTGTTTTTCTCCAGCCGTTTCAGTCTCCTGAAAATGGAACTGCAGGTCCAAACTCTCACTTGCGTTGTGCTAACAGCACGTCTCAACAAATGCCCTCACAATTGTTCTCACAGTCAGGACACATTCGCAATAACATAACAACTTTAGACCAGAATTTGCTCTTATGACTGGTAGCCCAAATTGCTACCAGACTTAGCCCTCTATGGCAAAACAAATGGCAAAATCCCCTTCTGACAGCAGTAAAAGCTCAGTAAAACAGTTCAACAAATCTTTCTGCTGACAACCAAATTTCAACTACAACTTCAGCTTGCAAGCACACTACAGAGGCACAAGTTGCCCGTGGGACATCTCCCACGACTTACCAAACGGCCTTTCCTGACCACGCATACACCTTACAGGTCGCTACTTAAAACTCTTTTAATTTTTAAACATACCGTTTTGTCCAGAGTTTTAGTAGTCAGGGGTCCTTGTCTGCTGCTGGATGATCAGTCCAGGCAGTGGAGCCCACTCTTCCAGGAATATCCTGGGGGTGCCCCAAGGGGGTCCATGTCTCGAGCTGGTCTCACAGCTGAGCAGAGTCTCCTCCTGGCTTGGCTCGTCAATTGAATTGTTAAAACTGAAAATCACAGACAAAGACTCTCTAACTAGTCAAAGTTAGAAAGTGGTATGTTTATTACGCTGGCAGGTGTCATGGGGGGGGTTGTTCCCGAAATGTGTGACAGCGCCGTACAAGAATTTTTGCCTTCTATTTATTTCCCAAAATAGTACATATGCACAATGCCAGCACCTCCCATCCCCGCTTTGTATTAAAATGAAGTTAATAGTCTTTTATGCGTGTGCAATTCTTCTCTTGGATTGGGTTGGTGGTCTTTTATTGGGTCACTGGTCTCAGGGATGAAGTCGGGAATGTCTTTGTCAGGTCTCTGTGACCCTCTGGCATGATCCAAGGCCCCCTGCTTCGTGATGGATTGACACAGAGTCCAGGTGCTAGACATTGTTCTACTGGTTTCAATTTCAATATGTTCCTATAATGGTTCACTTGCTCTGTTTCTTTCTACATATGAGCTCATAATATAACAATTAGCTTTAGCTTAAGCATCTAATAATCATTAACGTATCATTGGTGTATCTAACTTCAATATGAATTGGTTCTAACCCTCAGCTAAAATCTTAACCCTTTAAAATCATGATTCAGAAGGACTTTCCATTGATATCTTTCATTGGACTGAGCATAATTTGAAGAGGGCACAGTAAAAGCAATTTTTTCCTTATCTTGTTCAGCCAATGGAATGGTAAAAAAGCAATATTTTAAATCAATTATAATTATCTCACATCACTGTGGAATCATTGTAGGTGTTGAAAGACCTGGTTATAAAGGTCCCAGTGTGGCCATTACAGCATTTATCTGCTGTAGATAATGCAAAAGTCTCCATTTTCCTGATTTCTTTTTTATCACAAAAACAGGGGTATTCCATGGGCTAAATGACTTCAATATGTCCAACTTGCAGCTGTTCTGCTACTTATGCTTGCAGGGCAGTAAGCTTTTCAATACGAAGGGGCCACTGGTCAATCAAGACAGGTTTATCTGTCAGCCATGCCAGGGTTACAACTGGATGCTTAAGGCCCCGCATCACAGTGGCCCCTATTAAAAATCCGTAGTAATTTTAACACCCCATTGGGATAAACAATCTCATCTCCATAAATTATATGGGGCATTGGCAACATAAGGCCTGATGTTAGCTTGCTGGTCAACAGCATTTTTTACATTTATCACAATATCAGACAGACCGCCTGTAGTCGAGACACCCAGCCCAATGATTCCAAAACCTGCTTGAGTGAGAGGCCATGACTGAGGCCAAGAAAGTTCTGAAATTATAGTTACATCTGCTGCTGTGTCAATCAAACATTTTGTTGATGTGGTCTCTGGATGATGTCCCTTGGCTGTAATGGTGCATTCCTTTTCCAGACGTTTATCTGTCACTTTTTGAGTCCAAAATACTTGAGGTGGTCCTGTAGATCCAAAACCTCCTGTGGCATGACTTCACTTCACTGCATTTGGAACACAACTCCCAAAGGGAACAAGTTGTGCAATGCAAGTTCCTTTCTGAATAATAACAGGGGATTCAGTAACTGATACCATAGTATGAATTTGCCCCAAATAATCAGCATCAATAATCCCTAAATGTACATGAATACCTTTAATAGCTATTACTAGATCTCCCCACTAAAAAAGCACGCAGTGCCCATCCTATGGGACCATAGACAACGAGAGGTACTTTACATATTTGCCTTGTTATGATAATTACTGTGTCAGCTGTGGGTATATCAATCCCTGCAGAGCCACTTGTGGCCTCTAAGTATTGTTCACAAATGGGTAGCTTTGCAGTGCCAGGAGGGCTTCTGGTTGTCGTTGAGGTGTTTGTGTCCCCACACACCCCTTCGCATTCTTCTTCACCTTTCCCTGCAATTGCTGTCCATTTGCATGATATTTTGATCTGCATTGTTGTCCTGGATTGCAAGATAAGTGTGTATTCTATTTGCCATCTCTTAAAGGTGCAGCAGTTATCTTCTGTTAATTGGGCAGTTTTTCTTTATCTCTTCCATAAACCAATCCTCCCTCCCGGAAATATCTTCTGTTAATGGACCATTGAGTCCCACTGCATGACTGATAAAAATTGCATCATCTCATTGTGAGATGCTTCCCCCAGGGGGAGGAGCCATGCATTCCTTCCTGGATATAATCTGAGAATTTGGGACACCAGGGCAGCCTTCTCCAGTAGATTTCCAGAGGAGCAGCCCTTTCCCACTGGATTCCCAGAGGAAGACCAGGCCCATCTACACCACCAGTGGACCTTCAGAGGAAGACTACACCCTTCAACAGGATTACTGCTCCAACAGAACCACATCTGTCACTCCAGGAGGACTGCAGCCACCATTTCAATTGGACTACTACCAATGCCCTGACCAACAGGGTGTCAGGTCGTATTCTGACTCTGTCAGTGTTGTTTTGTATTACTGCATTGTTTATTTATTTTTTTATTTTCTTCCCTAATAAATGTCATTCCTGGTCCCATATCTTTGCCTGAGAGCCCCTTAATTTCAAAATTATAAGAATTTGGAGGGAGGGGGTTTACATTTTCCATTTCAGGGGAGGCTCCTGCCTTCCTTAGCAGACACCTGTCTTTTCAAACCGAGACAATTGTTTTGCATAATGTCCAAATTTACCATAACGATTGCAATTCACTTTATTGCCTGGATTTATCTTAGATTTTACTTTTGGTTCATCATTTTGCATTTTGTGGGCATTGTGCCTTTAAATGCTCTTGTTGTCCAAAATAAAAGAATTTTGGTGGAAGCTTTAGGATCACTGCCAAAGCAGCCATTTTGTGTTCACCTGTCCTGACCTTGGAACAAGCAGTTAGAATGTCAGCTAATGAGGGATCCCCAGGCAAAGTTTCAATAATTTTTCTGCAATCTTTGTGCTATCGTTTGCTAATTGCTCGCATAAGATTTGCTGTACATTTTCATCATCCACTTGCTTTTCAATAGCTGCAGCAACCTTTTCCACAAGTTGCAAAAAAGGTTCCTTTGTCCCTTGTTGTATAGTAACATATCTTTGGTTTGTAGGTGATATTTCCATTGTTTAATTAAAGCACTCATACCTAATTGTTAAGCTTGTGCCAAAACTAGAGGGGGCCACCTTGCCTGTAAATCTGGGTTAGAAAAAGGTCCACTGCCTAACAAGGCGTCAACTTCTACAGCGTGATGAGGGTCCTGCTGAATTAATTGCATGTGTTTCAAAGCTGTTCGTTCGGCTAATTGTATTCAGGTATTTTGAAATACACTATATTGTACTGGCTGAAACAAAATTGTAGCAAGATGCATGATATCATAAGGAGCAAGCACATCAGCATTAATAACATGAATTAATTGATTACTTCTGGAGAATTAATACTACATTTAGCCACCTTCGCTTGGAGGTCTTGCACGACCTTCCATGGAAAAACTCGATGATTACAATTTTTTCCTGAATTAGGTACCGCTTTGAAAATAGGAAAACCCATAGGGTCATTACAAGAAACATTCATATCAACGCTCTGCATATCCAACTGTCATGGTTTGACACTGGCACAATGCCAGTGCCTCATGAAAATGTACTTCTCTGGTGTTCGCTGTGAGATGTGACTAGGAAATAAGCAAAGCAGGCCTCTACCTTAGAAAAAAAAAGTTTATTAACTAAACTACAAAAGGAAAAAAAAAACTACACACACACACACGCACACACACACCTGGAAAATGAACACTCCACAAAAAAGCATTTCTTCCTCTCTCCATCACATTTCTAATACATCTTTCAATTTTCAAGTCTCCACCCATCACCTTGTAAATACTCAATTCTAGTCTATCAAGAGGAGAGGAGTCCTTCTTGGAGCCATGGTGACTTCTTCTTTGCATGCCCAGCGCTCTCACCACTGGACAAGGAACAGAGCTGCTTCAAGGGTTATCTTTTTAAGGGTGCTTTGACTAGTTCTGAAAAAAAAGCACAGTTTCTTCATCACTCTCGGGACTTCTTGTCCCCCCCATACTTGTCTACTCCTTGGGGCCGGGGGGTCTCTAAACTGAACTCTCTCAGTTCTGAGCCATCGCCTCCCCCCTGCA
>NW_005054936.1:9648-10002 GCF_000277835.1 Geospiza fortis
TACTTCTCTGGTGTTCGCTGTGAGATGTGACTAGGAAATAAGCAAAGCAGGCCTCTACCTTAGAAAAAAAAAGTTTATTAACTAAACTACAAAAGGAAAAAAAAAACTACACACACACACACGCACACACACACCTGGAAAATGAACACTCCACAAAAAAGCATTTCTTCCTCTCTCCATCACATTTCTAATACATCTTTCAATTTTCAAGTCTCCACCCATCACCTTGTAAATACTCAATTCTAGTCTATCAAGAGGAGAGGAGTCCTTCTTGGAGCCATGGTGACTTCTTCTTTGCATGCCCAGCGCTCTCACCACTGGACAAGGAACAGAGCTGCTTCAAGGGTTATCTTT
>NW_005054936.1:11785-14356 GCF_000277835.1 Geospiza fortis
CCCTCTCCTCTTTTGGGTGGGGGGGGGGGCTGCCCAAATCTTCTCAAGGCCTCTCTCCCTCTGTCTCTCCTAGGGGGAAGCTGCCCAACGCCTCCTAGTGCCCCCACCACCCTTCCATCCTGAAGAGTCAAGCCTACCTCTGCCAAGCTGCAAGTTTTCCCTCCCCCACCCAGCTCGAAGCCGGGCAGGGGAGGCCTTGTCTCTTTGCTAGCCAGAAACCAAAAAAAGAGCCCAAGAGAGTGCTCTGCTTCTAACCCCTGTGTTCTCAGAAGCGCATCCACCCTCAGTAGCCAAGCCTAGTGTCAATTTAAAATCTAGACACCTATTAGCCTCTAGCCACTCCATTCCCAGAAAACCTGCTTCTTGTAAACCCACGACACCAACATTTTTGGTGGATCTATTTTTTCTAATAAATCCCAATCCCCCACTTCAGCTGCTTTCTTTTTAATGTGCTCCCAAAATTGTAAAGGATGTTGGGTGGTTACAGTCACTTGACAGGGGGTAAAGTTGAGGGGGTAGCAGGCTTAGATCTGTTACGGGGTTTGCAACAGACAGATCCATGCACCAGTTCAGATTTCCTTGTCACTGGCATTTCATCATCCTCACTAACACTATCAGGTAAGGGAGGATAGAACATTGATGGTATAATTTGTTCATGCAGGTCGGAGGGGAGTGGAGGGACAGACGGGTTTGCTGTTCTTTTAAAGTAATTTCAGCTAACTGCTGCGCAGGGGAGGGATACACAGACTTAACATTGATTTTTCACTCTCTTTCTCCACCCCTCGCTCACTCCCGTCCTGCTCTGTTCTCCACTCTTTCAAAGTCTCATAGTCTCCAGGTGGTAGCCAACTCAGCAGCTGTCCTGTCCTACTTCGACAGCACATCCCACAGTCTCTCCCCAACTTCTTTCCACACTCTCACACTAAAAGCTGTACTTATATTAGTTTCAAAGTCTTGAGACCTGGCCCACAATACCACACTACAAAGAGCATAATCAGTAGTCTTAATATCTTTTCAACAAAGCCTTCCAAGTAGACAAAACAATCTGTTTTTCTCTTGATAAGTTATTCCCATAATGTCCCCAGCAGCTCACCTGTACTCCAGGTGTCAAAATCAGTCTGGTCTGGACCAGGCAGCATCCCCCTGCTGCTCTGAATGCTACGCTGGGCCCCATCTCCAGCTGTACCTCGCCTCACAGCCCAATGCTAATCACATTCGGCGCCACCAGATGTCGCTGTTGAAATGGTCACGACACGCAGAACACTATACAATTTCAGAAGGCTTCTATGTTTATTATAACAGCATGCTGTCTTTTATAGATTCCAAACAAAGTTTATACTTATTCATTGGTTACAATAAGTCAACACAGTGTTCATTGGTACAGCTCAGTCTCCACCACTGTTTTCAACTAACATCCAACTGCAGGTTTCTTTTGTTTATCTTTTTCTTCTTTTCGGTCTCCATGTCGATGACCTTGGCAGAATTCCTTTCAGGGGTAAACACAACTCTTATCAGCTGCTTCTTCAACTAACTCTTCCTAGCTCACAAACCAGCTGTCAGCACCTTCCACACATGATTTTTTTTTCTGTGCTCTTTGACCATTCGCCAAAAGCACCCCAGCGCTGGAAATATTGTCCTTCTTTTATCCTATTATTATTAAACTTTAAAAAATTCTAAGGAGTGAACTCGGTTTTTCACAAGGTCATATTTTCCATTCCAAGAAGGTTCCCACCTTCTGTGGCAGACACCTGTCTTTTAAACCAGGACACCCACAAAGCCCTCTCGTCCAGAATCCTCCTTCAAAAAGCACCACACAGTAGCGGGACAGTAACAAGCCCAACAGAGTTCGCTGAAGCCAGCCCTGTGACAAGGACCTCTTCAGTCCAATGCATCACTGAAGCACAATAAATCATGTCTACTCAGCTCTCCTGGCATCACAGTTATTCCCCCAGTCTGGAGAATGCTACCACCATCCTCACATTCCTCCTCTCAGGCACATTTGTAAAGCAAAGGGAACACTGTGGAACATTTCTTGGCAACAAATAGCTGAGAAGCAGCTGTCAGATGCAAAGCTGGCTTTATTTTCCAAGTCAGGTATGAAACCTATGTGGGATTTCTATATTTAACAGCACTATGCCAGATAACACACTAATGATGCTGGGTGAGCCCGGTGTTCTGCACTTTACCCCACTCATTCCGTAACACATAGGAGCCCCAAACCGGAAGCCTGCATTTCCTGGGGCCCACACATCTTTCCCTCATCCGGCAAGATAGGAGCTGCTTCCCAGGCATCATTTAGGAAAACCCAAGTGTCATTCCCTCTTGGTTTGGAATGAGAGGAAATTCAGGGAAGTGATGCAAAGTTTTTTGTGTAACTGACAGTTTGTTGGACTACTGAGAAGCTGGACATGCTTCTGTGAAACACACGTTAGAGACGAAAAAACTTGAGAACTGTCTCTTTCCTTTCTGGTTGGTGAGGAGGTGGCAGGCCCTGGCCCCAGGTCCCCGTCTCAGACAGACCAGGCTGGGCAGTTCTGCCCCAGGCTGAGCCCCTTTCCCCCTCTCCGGGTC
>NW_005054936.1:14448-19911 GCF_000277835.1 Geospiza fortis
TGCAAGGATCTTTTCATCAAATCCCCTTCCCCCGATGTGGCTGAGACCAGCAGCCCGTGCAGAAAACCAAAGACCAACCATGAGGCCAATACTGACACAGCCCAGCTGTAGCTGCCCACCACAAGTCACCAGCAGGTCAGGTAGGCCTCAAGCGTGATGTTAACCCTTTCAGTGCTTCAATCCTCCCTCGAGTGAGAGAAAAGAACATGATGCAAGCACGTAAAGGAACAGCATGAAGACATCGAAGTCAGTGAAGAAGTTATGTCTCAGATGGGAGGGAAGAGGAGAGGCCTTGTTTTTAGAGCTGAAATTCTCTTGTAACCTATGGAGAAAAGACTCTTTTTCCTTATAATGCATGAAACTATGGGGAGATGAAAGTGTTCAAATTGATATCAAGCAAAAGCCTCCATGCTAAGGTAAGCAGATGTTGAAATAGCTGTGATCCCATGAGAAGTTTGAACAGAAGAAGAGAGAAGAGTAATCCTGTGCTTCCAAGAGAAGAAGATCTCTGTTCCCAGAGATGAAGATGATTTTAGAAATAGATAATGAGAACTTTTACCTTTGACCAGCTCATCTTTAAAACAATACCCCATAAGTCAACGTAGCCCATCAACAAGTTGTGAGAAAGCTTGTAGAAATGGGAAGGATTTCACGATAGCAGGGTTCCCCAAGCAGCTGCTACTTGTGACGAAATTGAGAACCACGAGAGAACTGTTTTTTCCTCTTGTAGAGAAGTCTCCATAACTTTAACAAGAGAGACTTCTCTCCTTCAGTGAACCGAAGAAAGACTATTTTAGAGGTAGTAAACTAATTAGAAATCTTAGTTGTAGTTTCTTTACATTGTCAGTGAAAAATAAAAGGTTCTAGGGGGAGGAGAAGTGTTCTGGAGGGTTTGTTTTGAGTCTTACTACTTTTTTTCCTTCTAGTTACTTCTAATAAAATTTTCTTTATACCCTTTTAAAGTTTTGAGCCTACTTTGCCTTTCTCCTAATCCTATCTCACAGCAAGAAGTGAGTATATTAGTGATTAGCCAGCACTGAACCCGCCACATTCTTTGGTGTGTTAGCCAGAGAAATCTCAAAATTGAGGAAATCTTAAATTGACTAATCAAGCCTACTACACATTCACAGATGGGGATTTTCAGCCCCAAAAGACAATTTATTTAATGGTTGTCAGTACCTGAAATGAAGGCTCGCACACCAAGAGGAACTGAGCAGACACAGCAAAGATGCTCTGCAGCAGATGTGTGGCTTTTCAGCATGTCTTCATTCCCAAAAGCCCAATTCAGATTCAAAAGAATAAATTGTGGTTTTCCCCAAACTCTGGCTGCTTCTCTGCAGCTTGGCAGCTGGCAGTAGCATAGCAAGGAACTTGCTCCTGTCACCAAATCGCCAAAAAACCCAAATAAGACTCCTTAACACCAATTTAGTGTTTAGCAAGGCATCATTTATTCAGGCCTGAGGTGGCATGGGGTATAACTCCTAACCCTGCGTGCACACATCGTATTATGAGTGTGTTGCTTATATACAGTAACTACAAGCATATTACAATTTGCTCATTACCATAAAACCCTCCCAGGTTCACAGATTCAGTCCTTGTTTTGGCTGTGCCTGTATTCCTCAACCAGATGTCCCCCCTTATCTGCCCATCCTCCTTGCTGGGAAAGCAGATTTTTCATGTCTTGTTGTCACATTCACATTTTCTGAAAAATCCCTTCACCCAGGATTTTTCTCCTGGGAAGCTGAGAAGCCTCAGAGAAAAATGAAAACAATAATTATCTCATTTGCTTCTTCTCTGTTTTGCTCCTTTGGAATGTGTTTGGAGATTGTTTATCCAACAGGTGATTGTTTGGTTTCTACTGTGAGTTGTTTTGACTCAACGGTCAATTGGGGCAAAGCTGTGTCGAAACTCTGGAGAGAGTCAAGAGTTTTCATTATTATCTTTTCAGCCTTCTGTAAGTATCCTTTCTGTATTCTTTAGTATAGTTTAGTTTAGTATTCTTTTATATAATATAATATCAGAAAATAATAAATAAGCCTTCTGAGAACATGGAGTCAGATTCATCATTCCTTCCTTCGTCGGGGCACCCCGCAAATACAATACCTTGTTTCTCTGCTAAAAGTTCACAGGCACAGTAGAAATTGAATTAAACTTTTTGGTTTTAATTCCCCCCTTTAAACTTCTCGAATTCTTTAAGGCAATTTGATAAGTTTCAACTTGATTTCTATCTGTAGTCACATGCATTCTCATAAGATTGCAATTGATCATTTTGCGAACAGCCAATAGCAAGACCGACAATTACTACAATAATTACTACAATTACAATTATGATGGTTTCCAATATTTCATCCAGCTATCCTCTGAGGGGACCATTCCCCTATTCCTTGAAGAATTTTATTAAATCAATTAGTTTCAGAGGCTTTTTGGATAGCATTGCTATCTTCAGCAACTTGCTGCATTGTCAAATTGTTTTGGCGACCTTCTGTTACATTTGGGATGTGCACGCAACAGTGTTCTCTATCCAATTTTAAATACCCACAAAGCCCTTGTTCTTAGGCCAGCAATAGATCTAAGGCCAGTCAGTTTTGCAATGTCAGTTTAGGTATTTGTCTGTATTTGTCTATTTCTAATTTGAAATCCCCTTTCTGAAGCTTTGGATAGTTTCCTTACTTGCCAAGTTAGATTGTCTAACAAAATTCTGTTTTCTAGAGCCATGGCTTCCAGTAAAAGAAAATTCTGTGGGCCCCCTTTAAACTGTGTAGAAGCTGAAGGCCCTGTCCCTTCCTCCTCAGCATCTCATTTTACTTTACTCCAATACTGGGCTTTTATGTGGCTGCTTCTCCAAGATGGCCATAAGGTTAATAACCCTAAAGTAATGTGCCAGGTGATCAGTTTGAGCCGGGTGGTCCAATATCTGAAGTAGCCCAGATAGTGTAAATTGGGGAATGAACTTTCAGAGATTTAACACAATTTAAATGTTGGTTACTGCAATTTAGAACCAATTTGTCCATCTAGCTTATGGTGCTGGACTGACTTTCATTGTTTTGCTTTTCTCCACACTTCCATTGACTCTTACTTAAAATATATATACGTGTGTTTTTTAGTAACACATAAATCTAGCAACCTGGCTGCTCCACCTCCTGAAACTGCTACGGCAAAATCCAGAAAATATTGGTCGAGACTATGGGACCATGTTGGACATTCCTTACCTTTTTCCTTCCCAAAAATAATTCTATTATCCCCTGGCCTCCAAGGTATTGTATCCTCAAGAAAACCATCTCCTCGTCACCTACCTCCCTTCTTCTACATCCAAATAGTGGGTAATATTTGCTTTTTGCTATGGTCTGCTTATTAAAATTATTAGAAATGCCTCTGCCCAAATTCAGGTGCAAACAAGATAATATACCAAAGTCATTAATATGGATTTTATTTGATAGTAAATGAGAGAGAGAGAAAAAAGGGAAGAGAAATAAATAGAAAAGAGGTGGGGGGACAGAAAGATTAAAGAAACTATCTCCACTCTGTGGATCCTGATGGCGTCCTGTTGATCCTCTTGAGATGGTCTTCTTGGTGGTGAAGGTTATTTTTTTTCACGAAAAACATAAAATCCAGTTGATTAATATGCACTCAGGCCAGGCGGGAATGCCCAGGTATTAATAAAGCCTCTGTGTGGCCTTAGCTAACCTCAGGAGCCCTGTTCCCTTGAGAACAGAACGCCCGAGGACCCGGCGTAGCTCGGCGTGGCCGCAGGGCTATTGCCAGGCTAAAATGTGCCCCTTTTATAGGATTTAGGAGGATTGAGTTTTGAACCAATGGCAAAGGGTTAAAGTCCTAACCTATAGGGTTACAGGGATATGCTCTAGGGTGGGGGTCAGGAAGTCAGGAAGTAAAAATGCTGTTTCATTCAAATCCTCCAAGGAGCCTTGCTTATGTCCATAGGGACTGGTACACCCAGGTACCTCCCTTTGGAGGTGTAACAGTCCAATCTTTAAAGTTATTAGGAATGCCTCTGCTCAAATTAAAGTGAAAACAAGACCATATGCCAAAGTCAATAGTATGGGTTTTATTTAATAGTAAATATGGGAGACACAAAGAAAGAGAGAGAGAGAGAGAGAGAGAGAAAGGACGAGAAATAAATAGATAGGAACTAGAGGGACAAAAAGAAAGAGAGACAGAATAAAGAAAATATCACCACTCCATGGATCCCACCAGCATCCCAATAATCCTCTCCAGCTGGTCTTCTTGGTGGTGAAGGTCCCCCCAAAAGCATAGAATCCGATGGATTAATATATGCTCAGGCCAGGTGGGAATGCCCCAGTACCTCCCCTGAGGAAGGAGCCAGTCTCTTGCAGCAGACTGGATTGGTTGAATCATGTCACATCACATGCAGTCCTGTGGTGCAAGGCCTCTGGGGAGCTCTCTGGGGGGGGTTTGATGGATTATGACACCCCCTCAGCTGCCTCTCACATAAATGTCCCATGGATGTGGCCTTTCTGGGGTTGGGGGTTCCATAGCTGGGCCAATTTGTGTTAAGGGAGAATGGGTGTTCAGTGCCTCTGACCAGATGTTGTGCCACACACCCAAAAGCTCGTCCTTTTCCCCCTAGTTTCAGGGGGAGTCTGTGCAAACCTGGCCTCGTGGGCTGTGGTCTCCCCTGTAGGAATGTGCCCCCTGTTGACAGAGTGACCAAATTACCCTTTGTCTCCTTAAATAGGAAAAAAGCCCAGAAGTTTCTCTCCTCAATTTGGTAAAAAGACCCCTCATAGGACTTTGGGAACTTTGCCTCAAACTTAAGGATAGCCAATTGGACAGAAGCCAAAAAGTCCTGCCTAAGCAATTTACTAGAAAAAGAAGAGAACAAAGGAGCTAATCGCTTTTGTGGGGCGTTTTACCCGGAGCAAGAGTCTCTTGCCCCTGGCTCGGCTTTTCTCTGTAAAGAGCTTTGTTATTTTGCCTTTTATTAAAACCTTTCTGTTTCCAACACTACCACGGAAGCCATCTTGCTGATTTTATACCATGTGAGGTAGCAGAGCTATCTCGGGTGTGATACATTTCTCCAAGAGCTCATAAGACCTGGCTCGAGGAGATAATTTGTATCACTCCCCCACCCCAAACCCAGCCAGGGATGATTCTCTGCTGTGTTCGGCTTTCTTGTGGATGCATTCCTTTCCCTCAGCCTTGTTTACTTCTCCCTAGACCTGAGATAATCGAACAATAGTGTCCCCTTTATCTTAAGGGGCTTAACTCACAGTCCAAAGTTCCAGCCAGGCATCTTCAAGGAGGGGTGGGCTCCTGTGGTTGTAGCTTATTTTTACAGTTTTTGCTATAATGGGCAAAACTCCTTCATAACAATGTTTAAGGCATGAACCATTTCAGTCTCTGAAACCTTTGCTATCACATTAGTCAGATTATTGTATTGAATCCCCATTTACACATCTATAGGGAATAGGTTCCCCTGCTGAA
>NW_005054936.1:19934-22911 GCF_000277835.1 Geospiza fortis
TGTAATGCTGGACAGATTGCACATCTTACCAAACTCTTGGATTAAAGTCAATATCAAATTTTCTTCAAGACCTCCACCCAAAGATAAAAAGATTCCCCTAAACATTAGTCTGTATATTTCAATACTTGCCTACAGATATCTTTGACATTTTCAGCTGCAAAGGTCTGTTTTTTTCTCTGTTCACTCAAGAGCCTTCTTAATTCAGGTGCAGCGAATCCCGCAGTTAAGTCCTTTTACCTTCACTGCCATTCTTGTAGTCAAGAGAACTAGATAAGGTCCTTTCCACTGCTCCTGAAGGGGCTCAGATTGTCAGGTCTGGATGTATATGTGATCCCCATGCTAAAATAAATGAACTGCAGTGTCTAGGGTAAGAGGTTCTGAAAGGATGAAAAACCTTTTTAATTAATTCAAGGATTTCCCCAATGAAACTAAATATTGTTTTATTTCTTGATTCCCAATTTGTTCCTCAGATCCAGGGAAAGTTGCAATAGAATATATTCTCCTAAACATCAACTCATACAGGCTCACCTTCAGGTTAGTTAGGGCTGTACTCTAATTTGTAACAAAGCTAATGTTAATACCTGTGGAGATTTCAAGGAAGTTCCCTGACACATTTTGCTAATTTGTCTCTTTACAGTTTGATTCATTTACTCAACCCTTCTGCTCGATTGCGGTCTCCAAGGAGTGTGTAGATCCCAACCAATACCTAGCTGCTTACTAAGTTGTTTTAACACTTCAGATATAAAATGGGGTCCCCTATCAGATGACATCCCTATAGGCACCCCTAAACCTGGGTATGATCTCTTTGAGGAGTACCTTGGTGGCTTCCCTAGCCTTGTTGGTGCAGCAGGGAAAAGCTTCTGGCCATCTGGAAAAGGTATCTAACAATACCAGGAAATAACTATATCCTTGTTGGCATGGTAGCTCAGAAAAATGAATTTGCCAGTAATCTCCAGAAGTGTTTCCTCTTTTAGTGATCCCTGGAGGTGATGCCTTAGAGACCTAGAAATAAAACAACACACTTTTGAGACAATATTATTATAGGAGGTAATACAAAGGCTGGTCTTTATTTGAGGCCTCCAGGGGCAGGTATGGAAAAATACCCACCCACGCATGGGATGAATACAGTTTTATGTTTAGCAAATTAGCACAATTGACAAAAATTCCCAACAAGAGACATAAGTGGTGAGGTAATTCCCCCCTTCCTTAGATAGGAACTAAACTTGGTTTATGAAAATGTGTCTCGAAGAGCTGGTTTCATTTTCAACCTTGGCTCCCAGGAAGAACCAAGATAGGATAGGGGCTTTGGACCCCCTGGGGTTTAGAGCCTGTCATGTTTTGACATTGGCCAAACGCCAGTCACCCACAAATGTCATTTGTTTATTCTCTCCTGCTACAGTTGAGCAGAGAAGGAAAATATTAATGAAGGGCTCATGAGTTAAAGATTGGGAGAAAAAAACACTCTAAGGGCAAAACAGGTTCAAATTTAAAGGTATAAAGTAAATTTATTATTAACAGAGTCAGAGGAGGATAATGAGAAGTAAAATAAGTTTTTAAAACACCTTTTTCCCCCCAGCCCCTCCCTCCTTCCCACTGAGCTCAGGGAGACAGGGTGTGGAGGTTTTGGTCAGTTTATCACTCAAGACCTTATTCTGTTCACTCAGGGAGAGAAGTCATCTTCTTTTTCTCCTATGCCGTGAGGTCCCTTCCCACGGACAAACAGTCATCCCAAAACTGTTGTGGAGTTGGTCACTCATGCATGGGGTGGTTTTTTTAAGGATAGGCTGCTCTAGTCTGGAAGTAAGGGCTCTCACTCTCTTTCTCTGGAAGCAGGGTTCCTCTCTTTATTCGGGTCTCTCACTAGACCACAGTTTTCTCTAACATCCACTTGCTCTGGTGTGAGCACTTTTCCCACGGGCTGTGAGCATCCCCCATGGACTTCATGCATTACAAGGAGACAGTATGTTTTACTATAGCCCTCACCATGGCTTGCAGAGGAATCTTGGCTCCGACGCTTGAAGCACCTCCTCCCCCTCTTTCTTTTCCACTGACCTTGGTGTTGCCATGTTGTTTTCCCTCACATGTCCTTGATGCCTTGAGAGGCTACCTGGAACAGAGGCTAGACAGTGTTAAACGAAAAAAGTAGGTATTTATTAAAAGGCTTTCAGAGGATAAACCTTGGGCAGTACAAGAGCCCGACTGTGGCTCCACCCAAGATGGACTCCTGGTCACGAGTTTTCACACTTTTATAAGTTTTGGTCCATTTACATATTGGGGTTCATTGTCCAATTACAGCTTCAGGTTATGAAGTCCCATCCTCCCAGATTGCTCTCTTCAATTTGCTGTTGTTTATATTTCTTGGGCCTGAAGCTGCAATGGTGTCCTTGGTTGTCGGGCTGGAAAAGGATTGTTTTGTCTAACTCAACTGTGAAGAGAACTTGCTAACTGTCATAGTTTGATGCTGGCACAATGCCAGTGCCCCCATGAAAATATATTCTCACTGGTATCTGCTGTGAGATGTGACCAGGAATACAGCAAAGCAGGCTCCAACTTAGGAATAAAGAAGAAAAACTTTATTAACCTACAACTATATATAAAAAGAAACACACACAGAACACAGAATGAAAACCTTCCAAAACCATTCCTCCTCCCCCCACCAAATTTCCAATACATCAAAATAGTACAAAATCTTGGGTTCTCAATTCAGTTACCACCCCTCAGATCACCAACTCTCAGTCCATCACCACCCTTCAGATAATCAATTCTCACTTCATCAAGAAGAGAGGAGTCCCTCTTGTACCATAGGCTTCCCCTGGAAAGACAGTTGAAACCTCGTTTCCATGTCACATGTGGCACTGCCCAGAGAACATTTGCCATCGTGACATCTTCCTTCCGTGTACAGTGCTCTCACCACTGCGCATGGACCAGAGCTGCTTCTAGGGTTCCCCTTTTAAGGATGCTTTGCCCAGTTCCAAAA
>NW_005054936.1:23521-26234 GCF_000277835.1 Geospiza fortis
CTGACGTCTTTCTGGGACAGAACCCAAGAGAGCTTCCCCCTGGGAGTTCTCTGCTTTTAACCCCCTGTGTTCTCAGAGGTGTATCCATGTCTTCAGTGGCCACACCAGGTGCCAATATTCAAATCTCGGCACCTATTGGTTTGACCACAGCATCCCAAAAAACTCACTTCCTTTTCAAACCAGGACACTAACATTTTATATGAAGTTCAGAGTTATATACTAATGAAGTACAGAATCTGGAAAATATGAAAGCTAAACTTAAGGCATCATCCTCACTTCTTCCTCTTCTCTGACTAGAAGAAAAACTGCTGCTTGTAGGTACGATTGTCAACAAGTTCCATTAATTCAAAGATTCTTGTAAGATCCCGCAGCACCAAGAAGTTGATCTCGTCTAGGTTCAACGTTGGGCAATCGCTCATCATGCTTCTGCCGCTGGCCAGTCGGTCCTGCTGTCATCGTGCAGGCAGCGGCAGCTGCTGTGGTGCTAGCACTATTTAATGATTCTCTTCATGTGAGGCACCAGGAAAGGAAAGCCGCCGCCCCTTGCCCCTGCAGTGTGGTTGGCTAGAGGCATCCAGGCAGGCAAGGCTCACCACGGGCCACAACGAGATGGCAGCAGCCATGGAGACAAATTGCCATGAGATGCTCTGGCCTGGGGGCGTGGCATGGTGGCGGCTGCAGCAACCACCGCTGCACCTTCCCACCCCAGGGTAAAACTGAACATGAGCTGTTTTGCTTTTCTTCTTAAATATGTCATCATAAAGGCATTGCCATCTTCTCTAATTGGGCCAGCAGCATGTCCATCTTCAGAGCCATCAGAGATTGGGTCTTTTGGAACATGGTGGGGCTTCTAGCAGCTTCTCACAGAAGCTACCCCTGAGACTCATCACCATAGCATTGATTCCACAGTGTGTTTGCTGGTGTTTCTCTATTAGAGTTTGTAACATCAGCTGTGGTGGGACTAATGACCTGATTGTTGGGAGTTACTAGCCATCCACCCTCTTTAACTCATCACCATAGCATTGATTCCACAGTGTGTTTGCTGGTGTTTCTCTATTAGAGTTTGTAACATCAGCTGTGGTGGGACTAATGACCTGATTGTTGGGAGTTACTAGCCATCCACCCTCTTTATTCTGGGCTTTTAGGTAAGTAGCTAAATTTAAATCTGCTTGACTACATGCAGGGCTAACTTCTGAAAGTGAAATCGCTTTCTCAGGTATTAACAGTAAGATGCCTTTTAAAGCAACCTCTTGTGCATCTTTATCTGCAAGTTTATTTCCTAAATGAATTTGAGAATCCCCACAGTGATGTGTTTTGCAATGTAGTACAGCCACTTCTTTGGGCAGTTGGATAGCATCGAGGAGGGAGTGTATTTTTTGTTTGTATTTAATCAGAGATCCCTGTCCTGTTAATAGACTTCTCTCTTTCCAAATAACTCCATGGGCATGAACAATGCTAAAAGCATATTTCGAGTCAGTCCATATTGTAAGGAACTGATAATAAGAAAAATGCCTCAAAAATTGCTTTGTCATTGTGTCTGCTTATCATAATCTCTTTGAACACTTGACCACTACATGTGGGATGGACCGTGATCAGCCACCTTGAGGTCCATAAAAAGAAGGGCAAAACTGTGAAATCAGGAGAAGGGAGAAAGAGGGACAAAAACTCTTGCCTTCACCTCCCCTCTTCCTCACTGTGGCCTGCTAAGCCTTTTACAGCTTCGAAAACAACCTGAAGCCTCCGGGAGCTGAGATGCCACTAGCCTGGGTGTCATGGTTACACGAGAAAGAGGGTTGACATGGGTGTAACCAAACTACGTATTCCACACCCATCTACATTATTCCTGATGAACTGTTAATAGTGGGTCATATGCAACAGCTGTCCAGTGCATACCCCACCTATGAGCTGGGTGTAGAGTTTTCTTTGTTTTCATGTGATAACTACACCCAGCCTAAGAGGGATCATGTCTGCCAATGCGCCATCAAGGACTCCCAAAAATATCCTATGACTCATAGGATTACATCATTCCATTGTGAAACTCCCCACCCTGAGGGAGGTACAGAATATTCCTGCTTGTATATAACCTGGGACTTGGGAGACCACCACCACTGGACATCTGGAGGGGGACCAGACCTTCCACAATACCACTGCTTTTGACAAGACCGCAACCATCACTTCAACAGCACTGCAACAACTGCTTAATTGGACTGCTACCACCCCCCTCACCAGCAGGGTATCAGACTGTACTCTGACTTTGTGGTTTTAAGCCAGTTTTTCTGCATTGTTTATTGTAATCTTTCTATTACATTGTAACTCTGTGAAGGAATCTGAAAGATAGAAATCTTCACAGACACAAGAGGGTTTGATTTGTAGCCTTAGAAGAAGCCGAGATTGATGTTAGAGCAAGGTACACTGACATTGAATAGAGAGGTTGTAAACTTAGGCTTCTATAGTTATAAGTAAGAATATCCTTTAAGTAAGTAAGAAACTGTATTATATAAGATGATTAATGGTTTTATAGTATAGTAATGTGTGACGGTGGTCACAAGGGTTTTTGGGGTGAAGGAAGAGACGAGATCCTTGACTCCATTACAGAAGGCTTGATTTATTATGTTATGATATATACATATACTATACTATACCAAAAAGAAAAAGAGAGTTTCCAGAAGCTGCTAAGCTAAGCTAAGAAAAGTAAAGAATGATAACACACAAG
>NW_005054936.1:26383-27519 GCF_000277835.1 Geospiza fortis
AAAATCCTAAGAGAGGATTTTTCATAAAAGAAATGTCTGTGACAGTAATGCAGTAATATAATTGTATAGAGTAAGCTAAAAGTTTGGATGTTATAATGGAGGTATATGTGTGTATGTCTAGTGGCAGCACACTGGACAGAAGTATCTGCATTGCAGTAGAAGGAAGTAGAGGTGATGGGTCAGAGGGGCAAAATAAACTCTGTGGCATCAGCCTATTGGGTCAGAAAGGTCAGAAAGTTATATATTGCCTTGTAACGAAGGACCTGGGTCCATCTTAGACTATGGCCGACTGCTTGCTGTCTTATAAATCTCATGGCCTTTGAGACTGATGTTATCTAAGCAATAAATCATTCTTAGTCTGATCGTGGTCCCGTCCCTTTGATTAATGCAATGACAGCCACAACTCTGACTTGAAATGTCTCACAAGGTATTTGTGTGGGGTTAATTTCTCCCACTGGTTTACTTTCAAACCAGCACACTGGAGAAAACAGAAAACTACTGTGATACATGCGTGAGTTGTGAAACCCCCACCCTCCCATTCCTGCATCTTCTGGTGTGAGCAACAGGAGTGGATGGGAGTCAGCTGAAGGAACCATGCCTCATCTGCATTCCAGAAAACAAGCAGGACTGCATTCCAGTTAAGCTGTTAACCTCCAAGACTGGAAAACACAGATAAGCTACTTCAAGAAGCAGAGAAAAATAAAAGACAAAAACTACTTTGCCCCCTAAATCTGTCTTGGTTTACAAGACAGGTGTCTGCTAGGGAAAGCAGAAAAAAACCCCTCCCTTGGAATGGAGAATGTAAACCCTTTCCCTCCGAATTATTAGAATCGTGAAATCAAGGGGCTCTCAGGCAACTATATGGGAATAGGAATAACAGTTCTTTACTAGTATGTATAATAAAGCAAACAAACAATGGACTATGGCATTAACAATGAACAGAACCCAGAACCCAGTGACAGCCTTTCGGCTGCAGCACTTTCCCCTTTGGTGTAGTTACGGTTGCACTCAGCAGGGGCACTGGTGGCTCCCCAGCTGGGCAGGGTGGGTGCAATGATTCACCTGCGGCTGCAGGGGTGCTGTGGCACGATTCCAGCCATCTCTCACATGGACAATGGCAGAACCACGGCGGCAGA
>NW_005054936.1:28406-31318 GCF_000277835.1 Geospiza fortis
AAAACTCCCTCCCCAAGAGCAGCTGCTTCCATCCTCCGAAGAAGAAGAAAAAAACTGAGAGGACCAGCAGCTGCGCCCAGCACCTTCCCCCTAGGGAAAACTCCCAAGAAAACAGAGTTCCCTGTTTGTCCCAAGCATCCAGCAATCAGCTCTCATCAGCAACTCAATGGGAAGAAATTACCCAGGTGATAAGAAATGAACAGAAAAGAAGACTAAACACCCAACACCATCTCAGAGGAAAAGTAGCAGTGTGGTGATAAACCATCCTATACATTAATCTTTGCTTTTCCCAACTTTCATTTCTTTCTCTTTGCCTCTTATACACTTCATAAAATTAAAATATCTTTTTTTTTGGTATTGTGAAAAATGGGTATTTTATGATTGGCTTTTCGCAAATATTAAAATGAATATTATATGTGTTATGTTAGAAAGTTATGCTGTATTAATTTTCTTAAGTAATGTGTTAAATATAGCTTAGGGTATAACATAATGTTAAAATAGAAACTATGCAATGTAAGATACTTTTTCTAAAGAGAGGAATGAGGTATTCACACCGAGATAGCAGCCACAGGACACCTAAATCTTTCAGAGAAAAAGAATTTATTGCGCTCTTATCAGAAGAAACTAACTTCTTCCTGCCTCGCTCAGTCCTGAAGACGCCGTTAGGATTAAGATGAAGAAGTTGACACTGACCAGACAGAATCCTGTGTTTGAATGGAATTTATGCATCATGTATGAGATGTTTGAATATGCAACAAGCTATTGCTTTTAAGGGTTAATCCTCTGTTAACGTGTGTCCTTTTTTAGGCTTATTTTGCCCAGAAAAAGGTACCCGGACTGTCCATAACTCTTTGTTGTTATTGTCACATATTGTCCTAATCCTAATTGTCCAAATTTTACTTACTCTAATTTTATTACTATTTTTATAACCCTTTTATTACTATTAAACTTTTAAAATTTTAAAAACAAGTGATTGGTGTTTTTCACAGTATCAACATATAACTTTGTTTGAGTTCTAATCTCATTTCAGGGAATATTTGAACCTGAAGTTCTTTTCTCAATTTACAAAGATCTCTCTATACTCCACCGTAGTTAAGCGGATTGTGACACATATGTGACACTCTTTTTCCTGCTGCTAATTCCATGGCATTTTGAAGCTCTCTGAGCTCTGCCCTTTGTGCTGAGGTGTCTGTGGGTAGCAATGCAGCTTCTATTAGCATGATCATAGTGACTATGGCATAGCCGTCTCTTTTTTTTCCATCTTGCATTAAGCTACTTCTGTCTATAAAGAACTCTATCTCTGGATCTTCAGTGGGTGCATCATGTAGGTCTCGGTCAGCTTGCATAAGCTTGATCATGAATTCACTGCTCTTCTTGCATCAGAGTATTCAGAAACTGGGCCGGACTTACTGCTGTGGTTACTTTCAACTCTACATCTTCTTGTTCCATTAGAACAGTCTGAAATTTCAGCATACAGCTCAGGGAAAGCCAATGCCCCCCCTTTTTGGCCTAATACAGTGGTTACAGCGTGTGGAGTGTACACTATTATCTTTTTTCCCAACGTAAATTTCTTGGCCTCTTGGATGAGAACAGTTGTTGCTACAGCTCGCAGACATCCAGGCTATCCAGGCTGTCCCTGGCTAACATTGTCAAGTTGTTTTGGAAAGTGCCCCACAGGATTCTCAAAGTCTCCTACCTTCTGAGCTAGAACTCCAAGAGCAAGGTACTGTTGGTCGTGCACAAAAAGTTCAAAGGGTTTTGTTAAATCTGGAAGTCCTATGGCAGGGGCAGACATCAGGACTATAAGTCCATAATTCAAGACCCACAATCTACACCATCCCTCACAAGAATGTTCTTAAATCTCCAGCAGTCGCAGCTTGGGAAACCTGGCAGATGGCCTCTTTTCTGTCCATTCCCAATTTCTGCTCTCCTGGAATTATTTCAAACCCTAGGTAGGTAAGCTGCTGCTTCATGGTTTGAGCTTTTTCCCGAGATACTTTGTAGCCTCCTTGGCCTAGGACATCTAGAAGGCTGATAGTCCATTCCATGCACTTTTCATTGGTTTCAGTTGCTAGTAAGAGGTCATCAACACACTGCAGGACCAGCTCTTTGGGATTCTCCCTCTTCCAATTCTCTAATTCTTTTGCCAATTGATTCCAAAAAATTGTTGGACTTTTAAAAAATCCTTGTGGTAATACAGCACAGGTAAGCTGAGTCTTCCAGCCAGTTAGGGCATTTTCCCATTCAAAGGCAAAAATGTTCTGACTGTGCTTGTTGAGAGGTATGTGTCAGAGACTGAAATGTTATAGTTTATGGCTTAAACATCTTCATGAAAGACTTTTGCCTATTATAGTAAAACTGTATAACAAAAACTGCATGGAAGACCACCACACCCTGTATGAGCCTCCTGACTGAGGACCTGGACTGCAAGTTGATAGAGATAAGATAAAGTGACTCAGGTCTGGGCTGGGGGAGAAGAATATAGTCACAGGAGGATCAAGTCTAGCACTTCAGGTTGGAGACCACAGCCCCAGACTTACCTTCTGTCAGGTTCAAACAGACCCCTACACCAAAGGGGGGGAGGAGGAGGAGAGGTTTTGGGTGTGTGGTAAAAAAAGCCTCTGGTCTGAGGCAGTTAATGCCCATCTTCTGCTGTGCAGACCACCTCAGCTGTGGGCCTCCCACCCTGGGAAAGCCACATCTATGGAACATCCATGTAAAGGACAGCAGAAGGGGTGTCATGGTCCATCAAAGCTCCCCCCGCTCCAAAGGGATCACCAGACCCTGCACCAGAGCACTGCATGTGATGCAAAATGATGCATCAGATCCACAGTGTTGCAAGGGACAGTGTCAAACCTGTCCTCCCGAGGGGAGGTGTCACAGACATTTCTTTTATGAAAAATCCTCTCTTA
>NW_005054936.1:31389-33674 GCF_000277835.1 Geospiza fortis
TGGCAGGTCTGCCTGGATTGGCCCAGTTTGGATGTTTGGGGTTGGTGACCAATCCAGAACTGAGATCTCTCGGACACAGTCTGAGAGAGCTGGTTTGTTATTCATTCTTTACTTTCTATTGTTAGGTAGCTAGCAGCTTCTGGAAACTCCTTTTTCTTTTTAGTATAGTTATAATAGATGTATATATCATAACTTAATAAATCAAGCCTTCTGATCATGGAGCCCATCTCGTCTCTTCCTTCACCCTGAAACCCTTGTGACCACCGTCACAGGGAGGCACCTGGGCATTCTCACCTGGCACAAATGTATGATAATTCACTGGATTCTATACTTTTAGGAGTGGGAGACCCTCACCACCAAGAACACCAGATGGAGGGAAACAATGAGATGACATTGAGATCCATGGAAGTGTGATATATTTCTACCTAATCCATGTCACTCTCCCTGTCCACTCTTCCTTCCTTCCTTCCTTTCCTTTCCTTTCCTTTCCTTGTCTTGTCTTGTCTTGTCTTTTTCCTCTTTTACCATTAAAATAAATATATCAATATCTTTTGGTATCAACATCTAACATCATTTAGTTTTAATCAAGTTTTAGGGTATATTTCAAAGATTTCTGGGTTCAATCTGTTTTATTCACAGACAGTTTCCTTTGCTCTTCTGTATTTAAACCAGTTCATAACAGTATGCAAAAAAGGCATCCTTCAAATCTATCATTGCAAACCATGGGTAATATTCCGTAAGGGCTGTTAACAGGGTATAAGGATTTGCTACAACAGGGAGAATATTCTGAACTCTTTGATCAATTGCTTGTAGTTCCTGTACTAACCTGTACTTGTTCATCCCAGGCTTTTTAACTAGCAAAATGGGAGTGTTATATTCTGATTCACATTATATCAATGTCTTAGATTGGAAATGGGTGTGTATATTCTATTTCTATCTGATGGAGCAGTTATCTTTTGATAATAGGGCAGTTTTCTTTATCTCTTCCGCAACCCATCCTCCCTCTGGGGAGATATCTTCTGTTAATGGACCATTGAGTCCCACTGCATGACTGATAAAACAACATCATCCCATTGTGAGAAGCTCCACCCAGAGGGAGGAGCCAAGCATTCCTACCGGGATGTAATCTGAGAATTTGGAAGACCACAGAAGCCTTTTCCACTGGATGCCCAGAGGAGCAGCCCTTTCCCACTGGATTCCGAGGAACACCAGGCCCATCTACACCACCACTGGATCTCCAGAGAAAGACTACACCCTTCAACAGGATCACTGCTTCAACAGAACCACATCTGTCACTCCAGGAGGACTGCAGCCACCATTTTAATTGGCCTGCTACCAACACCCTGACCAACAGGGTGTCAAGTTGTATTCTGACTCTGACAGTGTTGTTTTGTATTACTGCATTGTTTAATTATTTTATTTATTTTTTCCCTAATAAATAACTGATATTCCTGCTCCCATATCTTTGCCTGAGAGCCCCCTTAATTTCAAAATTATAACAATTTGGAGGGAGGGGTTTTACATTTTCCATTTCAGGGGAGGCTCCTGCCTTCTTTAGCAGACACCTGTCTTTTCAAACCTAGACAATCAACAATCCAAATTCCCTGAAATTTTCTATTAGACTCTCGATTCCTCTTCTAGCATGTAGTTTTAAAGGACATTGTTTCTGCCTTACCAGTTTTGATCCAGGTTTTAGGGTAACGCTTACAGGCTGAGCTCGTCCAGAACGACCTGGAGTTCCTCTGGCCCAAACCAAGGGTGTTATTGCATTTTCTATGGCTTCCAGTATTCCTTTAGAATTGTCTCGTTCTGGTATTCCCAGCAATATAAAAGTTCTGCTCTTGATGGCTTTAGTCTCAGGTACTAATAATTGTATTTCCCCATCTTTAAATATAATCTGAGCCTCCAATTTCCTTAACAGGTCTCTTCCCAAAAGAAGAATTGGACACTCTGGCATATACAAAAATTGGTGTGTTATCCATCGTTTGCCAAATTTAAAATTAATGGGATTAAAGAATAGTATTTTTTCTGTTTTCCCTGATGCACCAATAACATTTACCATTTCTTGGCTTAATTTTCCTTGGTTTGTATTTAATGCTAAATAAGTAGCTCCAGTATCTATTAAAAAGTCAATTTTTGGTTTGCCCACTGTTTTACAATTGTTATAGATGGGTAATGTGTTGGTTGGCTCTCACAATTAAGGGGTAAATATTATGTATACGATTAGAGAAGTTTTGTAGATATATAGTTATGTTACTGTAATATGTCCTCTCGTAGTCCTCTTT
>NW_005054936.1:34175-38235 GCF_000277835.1 Geospiza fortis
AAACCCCAAAAAGCCGATTCTGGGAAAACTTATCTAGTTTTCTCGCTCTCTGACCAGGCTGTCACATCCACACTCCCAGCACTGTAATTATTCCTTATTCAGTCTTCTGTTGTATTTTTGTTAAGGTTTAATAAACCTTTGAAATTTTAAAAGTGAGCCTTGTTTCTCACACAATCAAATTGCATCCCTTTCTGGGCTGTTATTAGCACTGCCTCCCTAACAGACATGCAGTGTCCACACAGACAATAGACACACATACACAGAGACACAGTACACAGAGAGACACACAGCACAGTCACAATGAACCCAGCACCTACACTGGACCATCCTGGACCCAAGTCTCTTTCCATCCTTTTTCCAGTGGTTCAATATATATTTCAATGGAGAATTTGGGATATCATCTCCCACTTTAGTTTTAGAAGAAATCGCCCCCATATTCAGTATTATAAGTATAGAAGCGAATACAATTATCTCAGAGATGTGCAATGGTTTCCAGGATGTAATGGGGGAAAAGAGAAGGGGGACTGCCAAGCCTGCAATCACTGAAACTGACACAAGAGGGCACTTCGAGTCTACAAACAGGATTTCAACCACACATGCAAAAATAAGGCAACACTCAATAACACTCCAAAACTCCAGCACTCAATCACGCTTCAACACTCTCTCAGCAAAAGAATATTATACCACAAGTGTCCCTGTGTTAATATGCCAGAAAATTAAAATCAACACACACCACTCTCATACACAAACACCCCCTATCAGAATTCAAGAATGCAAAGAATGTAAAACAGTTGAAAAAGCACCATAAAAATAGCTCCAACCGAGGCCAGGGCCAGGCTCCGGTACTTTAAACTAAGCCTTGTTTTTTTTCCTTCTTTCTTCCTTCTTCCTTCCAGTCGAGCCAAGGTGGTGGCAGCCGCACACCGTTGAACTGCATGACTGGGGAAAGGATGCATAGTGTTCATGGTGGCATGAAATGACGATTTTTCTCTCTCTCTTTTTCTCTCTTTCACGAAATTACAAGCTCAGACAGATATAAAACTGCTTTAAGTTTCCTGATCCTGATGCCTTGAGAGGCTACCTGGAACAGAGGCTAGAGAGTGTTAAAGGAATAAAGTAGGGATTTATTAAAAGGGCTTCAAAGGATACACCTTGGGCAGTAGAAGAGCCCGGCCGTGGCTGCACCCAAGATGGACGGCGTGTCACGAGTTTTCACACTTTTTAAAGTTTTGGTCCATTTACATATTGGGGTTCATTGTCCAATTACAGCTTCAGGTTATGAAGTCCCATCCTCCCAGATTGCTCTCTTCAATTTGCTGTTCTTTATACTTCTTGGGCCTGAAGCTGCAATGGTGTCCTTGGTTCTCAGTCTGGAAAAGAATTGCTTTGTCTAACTCAACTGTGAAGAGAATTTGCTAGCACTTTATATGAAGTTCAGAGTCACACACTAAGGCAGTAAAGAATTTGAAAAATATGAAAGCTAAAATTTAAGGCAACAATCCAGAGGGGACTTGAACCTCCTAATGCTTCCCTTCCTGGGGACATGAACCCCCAGCACTTCTTGAGGACTCAAACCCCAGACGGGGGATCTCTAACCCCCTTATTTTACAAGATTTAAGCTGTTAAAATGACACCTTTACTTACCCCAGGGATCTTGACTTGAGCCTCTTGATGGTCCGTAGTGGAAGGTCTCTCCCAAGAATTCCTTGGTGCTGGCTGGAGGTGGGTCTACCACAGATCCACTAAGGATCAAAGGTCGATCTCCTGGCTGGCTTGGCAATAACTGTAACCAAATCTCAAAACCACCCAAATAAGACTCCTTACACCAATTTAGTGTTAAGAAGGGCATCATTTATTACAGGCCTGAGGTGGCAAGGGGGATGACTCCTAACCTTGTGTGCACACATGATTTTACAAGTGTGTTGCTTATATACAGTAACTACGTGATATTAGAATTTGTCCATGTGAAAAATGATACTTTCAAAAAACTTTAAAGGTTTATTAAGACTTTAACAAACATACAACAGAAGACTGAATAAAGAAAATATTACAGCACCAGGAGCAAAGGATTTTTCCCACCGTGTGCTCACCCACACAATGAAGGTTTTGCCTTTGAACTGTTTAGCCCCTTCCCAAGTTCTGTCCATTGACTCCTTCACTGTCCAGGGGTAGAGTTTACTTCCTTAAATCTTGATTGGAGGTCAGCTGTTGCCATAGTAACAAGCCAACCCTCCCAAGTGTCCCAAACCCAGGCCATCCCCTGATAACAACGCAAGGGGGGTAAAACATAACTATGAATCTATAAAACTTCTCTTAACATAGATACATGATATTTGCCTTTTAATTGTGAGAGTCAATGTTGTAAATGATCAATCAAAAAGCCAAATTATCAAAATGCAAAAGATTTTATTTTTCACGACCAAAATATGGTCCTTAAAAACCCACAGCCAAAGAGACAGCATCGAGCCCGGGATCGGTGCTGGGTGAACCTAGATCCGACCTGTATTGCATCGGATCCCCCTCTGTTCACGAATGCTGTTTCCAGCAAGGCTATTTTATACACGTCTTTTATGCCCCAATTTCTTTTGTAACCCTGCATATGCATGAAAGTTTCTTTCACTGTGCAGGACTGGACAATGGCTGTTTCCCAAGTAGTGGCAGGCACTGATCTGTCAGGGGAAGTCGCGTATTCAGATGTATCTTTCTGGCGACTTCATCAAGCGATGATCACTCTTGGGTGTCTCCTGATTACTCTGGAGGACAACGATCATCATCGATCATCGATCATCATCGATCATCGCACTGGCCATGTCTATTCATGGGTAAACGGGGGTATTGTTCTCCTGCTGCCTTCAGGAATTTTGACAATCTGAAGTAGACATCTGTGTCTGGGCTGCTTGAGGTCAGAGACATGCTTGCATTTTACAATCTTATAAAATACATTCTCTCTTTAAGTATGAATTATTTCATAACATATATTACAGTCAACTATCGCATTACTCATCTATCACACCCATTACCATAAAACCCTTCCCAAGTTCCCAGATTCAGTCCTTGTTTTGGCAGTGCCTGCATTCCTGAGCCAGATGCCCCCCCTTATCTTCCCACCCTCCTTGCTGGGAAAGCAGATTCAGTGTGCCTTGATTCTCTGCTAAAATTTCACAGACACAGTAGAAATTGAATTAACCCTTTTGGTATCACTCCTAGTCCCAAATTAGCTTGACATCTGTTGGAGACTGAAATGTTAAAATTTATGGCTTAAACAGCTTCATGAAGGACTTTTGTCTATTATAGCAAAACTGTATAAAAACAGAAGCTGAAGACCACCACACCCTGAATGGGGCCCTGCACTGCACACTGATGCAGATAAGATAAAGTGACTCAAGTCTGGGCTGGGGAAAGAATAAATTTACAGAGGGATCAAGCTTAGCACCTTCAGGGTGGAGACCACAGCCCTGGGGCTATCAGCTACCAGGCTCCCACAGACCCTGTCTTTGCTTTGAAAGACAGGTGTCTGCTAAGGAAGGCAGGAGCCTCCCTTGGAATGGTAAATATGACCCCCTTCTCTCCGAGTTCTTATAATTTTGAAATTAAGGGGCTATCAGGCAAAGATATGAGACAAGGAATACCAGTTCTTTACTAATATATATAATAAGGCAAACGAACAACAAACAGTGGTAGCAACAATAAACACAAGAAAGAATAAACCAGAAAAATCCAATAAACAGGCTCTTCCCTCTCTTTGAGCGATTTCCCCTTTGGTGTAGTTATGATCACAGCTGGAAGGGCCACTGACAGGCCCTCAGTGGGTAGGGCAGGTGTGATGATTCCCCCGCGGCTGCAGGGGGCACTCCGGTGCAAACTTGGAGACAACGAGGTCAATGGCGTATGGGCCAAATGGTGACAATGGGCTGCAACAGGAACTTTGGAGCAGCAGCCAGAACGACAGGGCGGGCTCTCCCAGGGTAGCATGGAAGAGGTGGCAGAAACTCCACAGCTGTAGCTGGAACTGCGAGGAGGCAGGGCTGTGTTACAAATTATCAAAAATGTGAAAAGATTT
>NW_005054937.1:0-12960 GCF_000277835.1 Geospiza fortis
AGAGTTTTTTTTCTCTCCGCGCAACAGCAGTCTTCCTGATGCATCCCAAGATCCATTGGGCCCCCTAGCCACAAGGGCACAGACAGCTCGTAGTCAACTAGTCTTCCACCAAGACTCCCAAGTCCTTCTCTGCAGAGCTGCTCTCTAGTAGGTCAGCCCCCAACTGGTACTGGTACTTGGGGTTATTCCTCCCCAGGTGCAGGACCATACACTTGTTCTTGTGGAACCAAGTGGGCCTTGGCCTTCCTCGTCACATCCCTGCATATTCTGACAATATCCATATAGTCCTCCCATGTGGCCAGTCCCTTTTTCCACATCCCATAATTTTTTTCTTCCATTTGAGATTTACTAGAAGCTTCCTGCTCATCTATGCAGGTCTCCTTCCCCCTTTGCTTAATTTCTTGCTCATGGGGATACACTGGTTTTGAGCTTCGTGGAAGTGATGCTTGAATACTGACCAGCTCTCTTGGACCCCCTTCTCTTCTAGGGCCCTAACCCATGGGATACCTTTTAAGTAGGTCTTTGAAAAAGTCAGTTAGCTTTCCAGAAGTTCAGAGTACTAGTCCTGCTTACTGCTTTGCTTCCTCCATGCAGGATCCCGAGTTCCACCCTCATGGTCACTACAGCCAAGGCTGCCCCCAACCTTCACGTATTCAAACAGTCCCTCCTGGTTTGATAGCACAAGGTCCAGCAACATATCTCTCCTCATTGGCTCTTCCACCACTTGCCTGAAAAAGTTTTCATCAATAATCTGCAGGAACTTCCTGGACTGTGTGTGCCAAACTGTGTTGTCTCTCCAACAAATATCAGGGTGGTTGAGGACACCCAGGAGAACTGGAGCCTGTGACCATGAGGCTATTTCCAGCTGTCCATAGAAAGCCTCATTAACTTCCTCCTCCTGATCAGGTGGTCTGTAGCAAACAACCACAAGTGTCACCCATATCAGCCTGTCCCTTAATTCTCACCCATAAACTCTCAACTGATTCATCTGCCACTGGGTACATCTGTCCCTGGATCAATACATTCCAGTTGCTGTCTCACATAAAGAGCAACTCCACCACCTTGCCTCACTGACCTGTCTTTTCTAAACGGTACATAGCCATCCATACCAACATTGCAGTCGTGTGAGCTATCCCACCATGTCTCAGTAATTGCAATGAGATCATGGCCCTGGGACCACACAGAGATTTCCAGTTCTTCCTGTTTATTCTCCATGCTGAGTGTGTTTGTATACAGGCACTTCAGAGAGATAATCAAGCATGCAGGTTACCTAGAATAGGTCTAAGAGGATTCACCACAGCCGTACACACCGTCAATGTGGTTAGCCCTGTGATTTTCATCCTGAGAGGCAGCCCAGGAACATCTGTTGCTGAACTGGTTGGCATGGCCTACTCCCTGTGAGGAAGAAATGGCATGAGCATTGCCACTTTGGACCCTATTCCCCGAGTCCTTGAGTTTAAAGCCCGTCTCACCAAACTGGCCAGACTGCTGCCAAAAATTCTCTTGCCCATTTTAGACAGGTGCATCCCATCCCTCCCTAACAGGCTACAATCATTGTCATAAAAACCAAAACCTTCTCGATGGCACCAGCCACAATGCCAGACATTGATGTACACTACATGTCTGCTTCTGGCTGTCCCCAATTCTCTAACCAGTAGGATAGATGAGAAGATGACTTAGGCACTGATGTTTTTCACCTGCCTTGCCAGGGCTTTATAGTCTTCCTTGATCCTATCTATTTTTTGGCTTGCGGCGTCATTTGTGCCCACATGAAAAAGTAGTTGTGGGTACTAGTCCATGCTCTTGACAAGTTGGGGTACCCTCTCAGTAACATCATGGATCCTACCTCCTGGTAGGCACATACCTCTCGTGACTGTTTATCAGGCTGGCAGGTGGGGGCCTCAGTGCCCCTTAATAGAGTCACACACTATGAGCACTCAAAGTTTCTTTTTATGGTAACTGCTGTGTGCTGCTGGTGTGGATTCTCCTTGTTGGCCTTGCTCATGGACATCTAAAGCCTTTAAAGCATCAAATCTGTTTTTGGTCTGGACATTGGAGGATGGAGGTTGAATTGGAACCCTGCTTTTGTGGGTCACCAGGTTCCAAGGTGCCTCATGCTCAGTGGTATCCATTGTAGGTGGATGGTTCCAAAGCCACATTATCTATCTCCGTTTCAGCCCCTCTAATACTGTGCAGCCTATTAACTGTCATGTAATTCAGCCACCTACCGCAACAGGTCATCAACCTGTGCATGCTTTGTGCAGGTACCAGCCTTTTCTCCAGGAGAAGCATCCGGGCATCCATTGCAAGCTACCACCTGTACTGACATCTTCCTTACCAGTTCCAGCTGGGTTGGAAGCATCGGACTTCTTAGGGGCTATCTCAGTAGGCACACTGTTTTTGGCTCTGAGACAAGTGCCCACCATTATGGCTGAGAGCTAGAGCACTTAGCACTTACCTGAGCTGTGGACTTACTTTCAGATTGCACCACCCTCCCCATATGCCCTGCCCACGTGAACTGCAGTGTCACATCCTTCTGACGTGCCACATCCTGTTTGCTCACCCTGTTGGACACTTTCTGGGTTGCTCATGCTTTCTGGAGTTGTTTAAATCTCTCACAGTGCTCCTGGCTATGACCCCTCCTTGTCTGATTGGCTCACAAGAGCTTCCAAGCTCTGACATGGCTCTGGGCTGCTGATCAGGCTGGACTGCTGATTCTTCCTTTTCCTTACCCTACAGAATCACAGAACCACTAGGTTGGAAGAGACCTTAAAGATCATCAAGTCCAACCCATGCCCTAACACCTCAACTAAACCATGGCACTGAGTGCCACATCCAATCTTTTTTTAAACACATCCAGGGATGGTGACTCCACCACCTCCCCGGGCAGATGATTCCAGTACTTTATCACTCTTTCAGTAAAAAACTTTTCCCTAACATCCAACCTAAATTTCCCTTGTTTCAGCTTGACTGTCATCTTGTTCTGTTAGTTGCTGCCTGACACCTTCAATTCCTTTAGAATTCCTGACCTTTTCTCAACACTTTTATAATCTATCCTTTTCTCTCTAAACTAGTATCTCTTTCATATTCCGTCCTAATCACTGCAGAATCATCTGCATTGGCTTTCACTACATATGCATCACCTTTTCAGTCTATACAAATTATTGCAGCAAATTCCTCTTCCTTGGCCAGGCTGATCCCCCAACATTCCTTTCTGAAACCTTACATAACTTATACTTTCAAAATAAGACTGAACTGAAAAATACAGTCCAACAGAATCAGAAAATGCTCCTAAGTACAGTTGAAATAGTGAAACAGAAATATTTGAAATAATAACACTAGAACATAAGTAATACCTTATTGAAAATATATTCTGATATAAACTATATCTAGTTTTCAAAAGTTTGAAGCAAAGCTTAAAAAGAGTTAACCACAGTAAGCTTCATAGAAATCTTTACTAAGCCAAAGCACCATAGCAGCTTAATTTAAAAAGTTAGCACAATAATAGAAAAACCTTATCGTTTTCCCACAGGCAGATAGTAACAGGACAAGAGGGAACAATTTTAAACTAAAAGAGGAGAAAGTACACAAAGATAAGCTTTTAAATTCATGTTAAGTGCCCAATATTTGAATTTTTTGTTGAAACACTGCATTTTGGGGGTTTTGGGGAAGACGGCATGTCTAAAAAAAAAAGCAAATGTATTCCAAGGTACATTATAAGTAGAAGTGATATTAATGCAATTATTATGCATTATGAGTTGAGTCTGTATACCAGGAAATATTATTAGTTAAATGTATGAGACAGTTAAACAGTATTGCAAAGAACATGCTGTATTGGGTTTGCATGGACTGTTTTTTGGTTGGGGGGGGCACAGAGGTGGTTTCTGTGAGAAGCTGCCAGAAGCTTCCACAATGTCTGGCAGAGCCAATCCCTTGGGGCTCCAAAGATGGACATGCCACTGGTCAAGGCTGGGCTAATTAGAAATCGTGGTAACACCTCTGTGATAACATATTTAAGAAGAAAGCAAAACAAAGGCTGTGGCGCAGTTGTAATTTTCATCCAGAGAAGAGTGGAATGAGAACATGTGAGAAGAGCAATTATGCAGACACCAAGGTCAGTGAAGAAGGACGGGGAGGAGGTGGTCCAGGCACCAGAGCCGAGATTCCTCTGCACCCCATGGTGAAGCAGGCTGTCCCCCTGCAGCCCATGGAAGACCACGGTGATGCAGAGATCCACCTGCAACCCATGGAAGAGCCCCATGCCACCTGGGAGGAAACAGTGATCCTATGGGAGACCTGTCGACGGAGGGGCCCTGCTCCCAGGATGGAGCTGTCTGTCCTTGAAGGACTGCACCCCATGGAAGAGTGACCCACTCTGCAGCAGTTTGAGGGGTACTCTTGCCTGTGGGCTGGACTCACTGCAGCAGTTCGCAGGCAGCTGCTGCTTGTGAGATGAACTCACGTCAGAGAAGTTCACAGAGAACTGTCTCCCATGGGAGGGACCCCACGATGCAGCAGGGGAATGACTCCTCTCCCTGAGCAGCAGAAGCCTTGGGTGATGAACTGACCATAACCACCATTCCCTGTCTCCTTATGCTGCTGGGGTAGGCAGTAGAGCTGGGAGGGAAGGAGGGGTGGGGGGAATGTGTTTTTAAAGGTTAATTTTACTTCTCATTATCCCGCCCTGATTTTGTTAGCAATAAATTCACTTTGTATCTCTAAGTTGAGCCTGTTTTGACCATGATGGTATTTGATGAGTGATTTCTCCCAGTCCTTATCTCAGCACATGAACCCTTTGTTAAATTTTATCTCCTCTGTCCAGCTGCAAATAGGAGTGAGTGAGCGGCTTTTGTGGGTGCCTGGCATTCTGCCAGCATTAACCCACAACACATGCAGAAAAAAAATCACCTTAAATTTTAAGACTAAACACAATGCTAGAAAGTTTAGACAACAGTGATTCACTAGTACAGAAACAGACTTACATAATTTAACAAGATATTCTCAGTTTTAATATTTTTGATTTTGAAACTGTAAAGCCAAGTTATATGAAAAAAGAACATCCGATTTCACCCAAATAACCTGAAACAGTGACAGCTGAATGGAGGGAAAGTGGAGAGGGAGATGATGATCTCTTCTCCTTGGCATCCTGTGACAGGATGAGTAGGAATAGTTAAAGCTGCATGAGAAAAGGTTCAGACTAGATATTAGAAAACATTTCTTTACTGAGCGGGTGGTCAAACACTGGAACAGGTTTCCTAGAAACGTGGTTGGTGCCCCAAGCCTGTCAGTGTTTGAGAGGTATTTGGACAATGCCCTTAATATTATGCTTTTGGTCAGCCCTGAAGTGGTCAGGTAGTTAAAGTAGACAGTCATTTTAGATCCCTTCCAACTGGAATGAAGAATTTTTTTTTTAAAAAAGGAAAAAGCTAAATTACACATACTAAAGGAGTCTTGAACAAAAGTCATGGCTTTTCACATTCAGTTCCTGTTTTCCAACTCCTGTTTCCCTCCTCGATCTCCCCATGCAGCACACCCTCCAATGTTGGTGGGGCTGCATAGGTAATTAATCATGTGACAGAAGCGTGCGCTGAGCTGGCTGCTTCAGAAGCCCCTTTAATTCCCTGACAAATCCAAATTATGCATTACTTACAGTTTTACTTCACATGTCTTTCTGCATTTGCTCAAGAACCTGCAGGGAGATCAGCTTAGAAGTACAAAATTACATTGCTTTTTAATTTTATATCTATATTGAATTTATTTTAAAAATCCATATTACTTTCAAAGGAATAAATGTGAATATTCAGTAACTCAAATGAATGTAATTTTTATGAGATATTGCACATATTTCATAGTAATCGACTTATAGAATCATGCATATATATTTCTGGTGTTTGGCAAATATTCTAGTTCAAGAAATAAACTCTGAAAACTGCATGTCTGCTTATGTAGATATTTTAGTTCCATCAAAATAAAATTGAACAAAACAGTGAAAAGGAATTGGTTTTGCAGCCTTGTACAAAATCAGTTCTTCACTACACCTATTGAAATGCATCATTCTGTCTTGCCAGGGCTTTTTGTTTTCCCAAAATTAACAGACACCTACCTGTTGCTGAACTGGTACCTGCTGTACAACCTGTGTGGGCACTGCTGCCTGGCCAGCCACAGATGCTTGTAAAGTCACAGTCGAACCTGTGTCTGACCCAGACTCTGATGTCTGCATCGTGGTCTCTGAATAAAATTAAAATGTAAAATTAAAAGTTCAGCACAAACTTCTTTGCTTTTTGCCACTTATTCAGATCTTAAAAGAAGTATATTCACCCAAAATCAAATCAGGGGATTAGCTAAAGATTGTTTCATGTACTATAACATAAGTACACAGACATATTTATTTTTAATTATTTAAAATGCTGCTTTGGCCTAAAATATTAGAAAATTTATATTCTATATTCTATATTCTATATTCTATATTCTATATTATTACTTTGTCTAATCTAAGGTCTGCTTAGAGCTTGCAGCACATCAAGAAGAGAATAAGCTTTGGACTTCATGATTTTTTTCTAACAGTTTACAGTCTGCTTTGTAATAGCAAATAGATTTATCAAGTCAGAAGCAAGGTGCACACAAACCTATTTACTGCTTTAAAGAACTTTTAGAAAAACATCTGTTCACAGGCCTGATTCTTCTCTAACTACACGTGTATACATAAGCTGCAACTATTATTAAATTTTGAGAGGAGACTCAAAACCTTTTACCATCTTAAGACAACATGCTTTAAGCTACCTATATGCACAAAAATAATTAATTCTAAAAGCTGCACATATAAATGTTTACTTCTTAATTAAGCATGCCTTCACAAAAAGACTTGCAATCGTCAATGCAAAAAACTGAATTATGGAAATATTTCAAACTAAGACATCACAATTCTAAAGAACAAAAAGAGTAATTTATGTAGTAATTGCACTACAAGTAAATTATAGTACCTTCAATATCATCAACTTTCAGAAAGAACTAACATACACTGAATAAAGTATACTGCAAGAACACAATGGGTAAAATATGCAATACCAGAAAAAAATTTCTCTTTTCATTTTCTTCCCTGAAACAGTTCAAATCCTTATGTACTAAAATATTAAAAGTTTTCTCTTACCTTGCTTGCCCTCAAGATATCTTATTTTATAATGTAAATCAATATAAACTTTTATCACTTATTTATGTGACTTCAGGAACAACTCATTAAAATCAGAAATAAGTGAAAGTCCTGCCATCAGCTTGTAAATGACTACACATTCTTCAAAGCTGTCCTTCCTCTGGTTTACTGAGTTGCACTATAAATTTTTCATATTCTAATGCTGAGTTAAAGCTCAGGTAGGTGATAGAATGAGGGGCTTCAACCTGAAAAGAAGAACCTGGAAAGCATTTTAAAGGTGAAAAAATGACTCAAGTAAGCTTTTTTAGCAGATAGTGTCAATGTAATCACTAGGATTATAAACAGGTATTTTACTCCCACATGAGGTTGGGGCACTGACATTTTTAAGAGGACTATTCAAATTTGGATACAGCACAGAAATGGTCCAACAGTTAAGGAAACTGCCTTATAAGTAGAAAAAGCTGCCAATTTTTTTTTAAAGGTTGCAGAGTGAACAGGTTGGACCAGTTGCTGCCAGGGTGGAGTTATAACTGTTTGTTATTGTAATCACCAGTCGTTTTCGTTAACTACCGGTCGTTGATGGTTAAGAATTCCGCCTTTTGTCGAGTGACACCCTGCTGCTTCCTAGAAGATGACACCCAGACGGTGGAGGGGAAGGGACATCGAGTCAACATGCAAATGACATCGGATCCAGCATGCAGTGGGAGAGACCCCTCACCAAACCTAGCCAAAAACCCCTAAAACAATGAGCCAACACAAAATTGACGAATCAAAGTGATGACTAGACGTGAGGAACAAAGTCCAGAGCCTGCAGAGACGCTGAGACCCTTTTTTGCCCCTCGCCCTAGCCATGGAGGACCTCGGCCAGAGGCAGGACCCTAGAGGTCAAACAGAAAGAACAAGGGGTTTTCCCGATGCTCTCGTGAAGATAGAATCCCCACCACTGTCCACAGACCAAAGCTGGAGCAGGGTCCTGGCAGGGACCTGCAGACCCATGGAGAGGAGCCTACACTGGACCAGGTTTGCCCGTAGTACTTGTGACCCTGTGGGGGACCCACAGTGGAGCAGGCTGTGCCTGAAGAACTGCACCCCATGGAAAGGGATCCACACTGGGGCAGTACCTGAAGAACTGTAACCTGTGGGAAGAACTCATGTTGGAGACGTTTGTGGAGGGCTGTCTCCCATGGGAAGGACCCCATGCTGGAGCAGGGGAAGGACTCTGACTCTTCTCCCTGAGCAGCAGCAGGAAGAATGTGTGATGAACTGACTGTAATTCCCATTCTCTGTCTCCCTGAGCTGCTGGGGAGGGAGAAGGTAGAGCCCAGGAAGGAGGGAGAGGTGGGGGGAAGGTGTTTTTAAGATTTGTTTTGCTTCCCATTGACCTGCTCTGATGTCGATTGGTAATAAATTCAATTTTCCCAAGTCAAGTCTGATTTGCCTGAGATAGTAATCAACAAAGTGATCTCTCCTGGTCCTTAACTCATGAGCCTTTCATTATATTTTCTCTCCCCTGTCTACTTGAAGAAGGGAGTGATAGAGCAGCTTTGGTGGGTACCTGGCATACAGCCAGGGTCAAATGACCACACTTATACATAACAGGAATTAGAGTAATCTTCAGTTTTGCACAGAATTACAGAATTGTTTAGGTTGGAAGGAACCTTTTGAGATCATCTAGTCCAACCCTCCTGCTCAAAACAGGGTCACCTAGAACAAGTTGCCATGTCCAGTTGGGTTCTTAATACCTTCCAGGATAGACACTTCACATCTTTGTAAAACCTGCTATAGTTCTTGACTAACCTCACAGTAAAAAAGTGTATTTGAGTATGCAGATGAAATTTCCACATTTTTTCCATTCGTGCCCATTGCCTCCTGTCCTGTCAATGAGCACCACTGAGAAGAGTCTTGCTCCCGCATCTTCGCTCCCACCCATCAGGTATTTATGCACAGTGATAAGGTCCTCCCTGAGCCTTCTCTTTCAGAGCTGAATAGTCTCAGATCTCTCAGCCTCTCCTCATATGGCATATGCTCCAGTACCTTAATCATCATTGTAGTCCTTTCCTGCCATTGCCCTTTCTTGTACAGAGGAGCCCAGAACTGAACATGTGGCCTCACTAGGACTGAGTAGAGAGGAAGGATCTACCTCAAATGCTAGCAATGCTCTTCCTAATGCAGCCAGGGATACTCCTGGCCTCTTTTGTCATTAGGGTGCATTGCTGGCTCATGTTCAGCTTCTTCTCCATCAGGACACATTTTCTTCTCTCCAAAGCTACTTTCTAGCTAGTCATCCTGCAGCCTGTACTGGTGTCTGGGGTAAATCCTCCCCAGATGAAGAACTCTGCATTCCTACCTGTTGAATATCATGAGATCCCTCTCTGCCAGTTCTTTAGAGTGTAAAGAGCTCTCTGAATGGCACAAGAGACATCTGGTCTATCAACAGCTCCTCCCAATTTCATGTCTGTTGCTGGGGTCGTTCAGCCTGGAAAAGACTCCAGGGAGATCTTATAGTGACCTTTTAACACTTAAAGAGGGCTTCTAAAAAATATGGAGAGACACTTTTTACCAAGGCCGGTAGTCTCAGGAAAAGGGGCAATGGTTTTCAACTAATTTAGATGGGAAAGTTATTTAGATGATCTAGTGAAAGGTGCCCTTGTCCATGAGAGCAATTAGCTGATGATACCAAACTGGGGGGAACTGCTGAATCTCTTGAGGGACAAGAGGACATGCAGAAGGATCTGGATAGACTGGAGCAATCATCAATGGCATGAAAATCAAAAAGTCCAAATGCCAGATTCTACACCTGTGACAGAGCGATGCCAGGCACAATTAAAGATTGGGAGAGTGTAGGAATGTGCCCCCTGTTAACAGTGTGACCAAATTATCCTTTGTCTCCTTAAAAAGAAAAAAATCCCAGAAGTTTCTCTCCTCAATTTGGTAAAAAGACACCTTATAGGGCCTTGGGGACTTCACCTCAAACCTAAGGATACCCAATTGGACAGAAACCAAAAAGTCCGGCCTAAGCAATTCACTAGAAAGAGAACAAATGAAATCATCACATTTGTGGGATGTTTTTAGCAGGAGCAAGAACCTCTTGCCCCTAGCTTGGGTTTTCTCTGTAAAGAGCTTTGTTATTTTGCCTTTCATTAAAACTTTTCTGTTTCCAACACTACCTCAAAAGCCATCCTGCTAATTTTATGCCATTTGAGGTAGTTGGCTATTGCGGATGTGATACGTTTTCTCTGAGAGCTCTTAAGACCTGGCTCAAGGAGAAAACAGATCAGGAGAGTAGTGGCTGGAGAGCAGCCTTGCAGAAAGGGATCTGGGGGTGCTGGTTGACAGGAAGCTCAATATGAGTCAGCAGTGAGCCCTGGCAACCAAGAAGACAAACCTCATCTTGGGGGGCATTGGGAACAACCTGACCATAAAGGGATTCCCTGCTCATGACAGCGAGGTTGGACCTTTAAAGGTCCCTTCCAACCCAAACCATATGATGATGATTCAGAGAGCTATAGCCTGTCCAACTACTGATGGTAGAACCCTCACTCACTCCTGTAGCTGACACCACAGGCCCCAGGGTGCCTACACCCCCCAGTCTGACTCCAGTAGCTGGGCACCAAATTTCACTCACACAAACACAGGTCTCACCAGCTGCTGGCACCTGTTCCTTACAGCACGCATACTGTCCTAGTTTCAGCTGGGATAGAATTCATTTTCTTCTTAGTAGCTGGTACAGCGCTGTCTTCTGGATTCAATATGAGAATGATGCTGATAACACAGATGTTTTGGTTGTTGCTGAGCAGTGCTTACCCTGAGTCAAGGGCTTTTCAGTGTCTCATGCTCTGCCAGGGAAGAGATGCACAAGAAGCTGGGAGAAGCATACTCCAGGCAGCTGACCTGAACCACCCAAAGGGATAGTCTGTATGACAGAACATCATGATCAGTGAATAAACTGGGGGGAGTTAGCCAGAAGGGGCCAATTGCTGCTCGGTCAGTGGGTGGTGAGCATTTGTATTGTGCATCATTTCTTTTTATTGGGTTTTACCTTCCTCTCTCCCTCTCATTTTTATTAAAACTATTAGCATTAGCATTAGTATTACCATCATTATCATTATTATCTTTTACTTTGTTTCAATTATTATACTGTTCTTATCTCAGTCCATGAGTTTAATTTTCTTTCCTGATTCTCCTTCCCATCACAGTGGGAATGGGGGCAAAGGGAAGTGAGCGAGCAGCTGTGTGTGGTATTTAGTTGCCAGTTGGGCAACACATACACAGAGGACAGAGAGTGAGATTAAGCAGGGCGATAGTTAAGAAAACATTTTAAAAGAAAATATAAGAAAATAGGACATTCTGCAGTGATCAGGCACAGGGCTCAGCCAAACAAGCATACTGACCAGCTCCCTTTTACCTGTGACTGGAAACTTTTATCCCCCTTTCTTTCTATCCCCCCTCTTTGTCTCTCCCTGCTTCCTCTTTTCCCTGTAATTCCCTTAATCAGTTTGTATAGTTCTATCAATTCCTGCCTCCATTCCAGTTTGATGTCTGGGATCCCCCCTGGTTTAACATCTTATCAGTTGCAAAGTCCATGTTGATCTTCCTGAAAGTGGTGCCTGTAGTTTATTGACAGTCCATTAATTAGTGTGACTGGAGAGGTTGTTTCTTGTCATTGTCTCCCATTGTAGTGGAGAGCCAGGTGAACCCGTGTAGTGGTTTAGGAATGGTACTCCCCAATTTAGTGTTCCCACTGAGACTCTCCAAACCACACTGCTGATCACTCACTCCCCCTCCTCCCCCTCCCCATGGCCGGCTGGAGAGGAGAATTGGAGGCAGAAAAGGTAAAGATCAGGGTTGAGAGAAGAACAATTTACTGGAAACAGCAACAGCAACCATATTAATAACAAGGGTATGCAAAAAGAGAGAATGATTCATATGCAAATAATGCTCACCATGGAACCAGCAACAATAAACAATACCAATCATCTTCCCCTCACCACTTTTTCTCCACCAGAAGGAACCCCTTCTACCTGGAATAAAGAGCCCCTTCCCCCTGCCCCCAGCAATGAGGTGGTATTGAATAACTCCCATGTCCTAGCTGCACCCCACCTCAGCTACTGCAAAAAATTAACCCTGTCCTGGTTGGAACCAGAACAAGAAAACATGGAAACCCCCTGACAATAGACAATATCCAATCACTCTCTCTGCCAAACTACGCCGACCTCAGAAGAGCCTCACTTCCTCCCACCTCGATAATGACATGAGGTAGTATAGAATAACCTCCAGGTCCTAGCCATGCCACTCCTGGCCAGAACCAGGACAACCTGGAACCTTGTCAAGTAGCTAGTCAAAGGTCTGTTGAACAGGAAGGCTGGAAGCTGATCACTGTCCATACTCGAAGGGAGGCTCCTCTGCCTGAAAACTTGAAAATGACAAGTAGGACTGGCACTTTTTACAACAGGTATGAAGCCCTGGAAGCAGGACAGTCAACTGATGAGGTGGAGGAAGGTCCTTCTGGGATAGAGGGGCCACCTAGGGCAACACAATCTACCCCCTTGTCCTAGGGTGACATTATGATGCTTGTATCCCCATTCATATGTTCTGTTTCTGCAGGATATTATGTTCTGTGCCTTTAAGACTGGCTTTGAAGAGTGGAAGTTTTGTTTGGGTTTTTCTTATCAGGGACACAGAGATGTATTTAGGGCTGCTTTGGCTTTCTTGCTTTCACTTTCTGCTTGGCTTGCTCTCTCTCGCTTCTGCTTGCTTTTGCTTTTGCTCTTTAGCTAGTTTAGCTAAACAGTCCAAATTTCTTCCTGGACTGT
>NW_005054937.1:12979-14904 GCF_000277835.1 Geospiza fortis
TGCCCAGCACCGGAGGGACTGAGAACAGAGCGACCACCCCCCGAGAGAGACTTTCTGAATTTGTCATCTGTTTCAGAGTGGTGTCACCTGGTATTGTTCATTTTGTGTGCTGGGGGGTGCTGTGCCTGTTAAATAAACAGGTTCTTTCCACTTCTCTCCGAGGAATTCTTCCCGAACCGGTTGGGGGGAGGGGCCGTGTGGGTTTGTTTTCTGGAGGGGCCCCCTTTGGAGATTTCTCTCCCAAATTTGCCCTAAACCAGGACACCCCTGCATCATGACCACTTTAATATATGGTAGGGATAATACATGCTATTAATGTATGGTATAAAATATTGTGAAATCCAAACCATGTCTTTTGACCACCCGGGCCGGGAGCAGCTGTCTTATTTATATTCAACTAGTTCCCGGACACAAGTTAAGATAACGATTGAAGGCTTAACGTAAGAATAGAAGCTTCCAGGATGATGATTGTCGGTTTCCCGAGTTGTCGGAGCCACCCAAGAGCGATTATGGCCTTGCCGATTGCATCTATCAAGATAGTCAACTGGGCGCCATCCTGGTACATCTGAATACACGGCTCCTCCAAAGCCGATTGACGGCAGAATAAACTGTATAAAACCTCGCCATGCGAGGCAGCGAGTGTGAACCGAGGGGGAGACTCTGACACTCTGGAGGTCAGATCCAGGTTCACCCGGCGTCGACCCCGGGCTCGACACTGTATCTTTGGCTGTGGTGGTTTTGAAGACCGAACTTCAGTCTCGCAGACAAATTAATAAATCTTTGCTAAATATTTGATAATTTTGGCTCACGATTTGATCATTTATAACAACCACCACTGTAAAGAGAAGAAAGGTAGTTGTCATACATAACTCCCTTCTAAGGGGAACAGAGGGCCCCATATGCAGACCAGACACAACCCACAGGGAAGTCTGCTGTCTCCCAGGGGCTTGGGTAAGGGACATTACTAGAAAACTCTCCAGTCTACTAAGGTCCTCTGATTATTACCTGTTATAGTTTCAAGTCAGTAATGATAACAGAGAGAAGTCCAAGGTCAGTCAAAAGGGATTTCAGGGCCTAGGGACAAATGGTTGAAAGATTGGGAGCAAAGGTAGTCTTTTCCTTGATCCTTCCAGTAGCAAGGTATAATATAGAAAGGAACAGGCAGATCCATCAGATCAACACATGGCTCCCAGGCTGGTGTCATCAGAAAAACTTTGGGTTTTATGACCATGGGGTGATTACTCAACACCTGATCTACTGAGATGCACGTATCTCAGAGGGGAAAAATTGTTCTAGCACAGGAACTAGTGAGGCATTAAACTAGTTTGGAAGGGGAAAGGGATGAAACCAGGCTTGCCAGTGATAGACAGTGGGACAGTGTGCCAAAACATGACAAGGTGAGCACTAGTGGGATCCATAAGGTATCAGCTACAATAAACCACACCTGAAGTGTTTCTATACCAACGCATGAGGAACAAACAAGACGGGCTCAAAGCTTTGGCCCTGTGTTGATTTGATTTGGCACAGCCTGGTTTTTGGTAGCCGGGGGCGGGGCGCACAGAAGTGTCTTCTGTGAGAAGCTGCTAGAAGGTTCCACCATGTCAGACAGAGCCAATCTCTGATGGCTCTGAAGATAGACATGCTGCTGGCCCAAATAGAGAGGTTGGTAACATCTCTGTGATGAAATATTTAAGAAGCAAATCAAAACAGCGTGTGCATGGTTTTTTTCCTAGGGGTGGCAAGGCACTTCAACCTGGGCCATCCCAGCACAGCCTGCAGGGATGGGCTGCTGCAGCAGCCACCATCCTGGCGTGGCCTGCGGTGAGCCTTGCCTGCCTGGCTGCCCCTAGCCAGCCATGCCATGGGCAGAGGCTTCTCCTTCCCAGCACCTGGCATGAAGAGAGGCGTTAAACAGGGGTAGGAAT
>NW_005054937.1:14951-23418 GCF_000277835.1 Geospiza fortis
TGGGGGCCGCATGGTTGGCAGCAAAAACATGGTGAGCAACTCTCTGGTGTGAAACCTAGACAAAATCAACCTCTCGGTGCTGCGGGATGTTGTAGGAATCTTTGAATTAGTAGAACTTATTGGCAATGGTACCTACGAGCAGCAGTTTTTCTTCTAGTCAGAGAAGAAGAGAAAGTGAAGACATGAGGAAAAACAACATGACAACACCAAGATCGGTGGAAAAGAAAGAGGGGGAAGAAATGCTCCAAGTGTCAGAGCCAAGATTCCTCTGCAAACCATAACGAAGACCATGGTGAAATAAACTATCCCCCATAATCCATGAAGTCTATGGGGGATGCAGAAATCCACTCACAGCCCATGAGAGAAGTGCTCATGCCAGATTGGGTAGATGCTAGAGAAAGCTGTGATCCAGTAGTAAACCCAAATAGAGAGAGAGAGACCCTGCTTCCAGAGACAGAGAGCCCTTGCTCCCAAACTAGAGCAGCCTATCCTTAAAAGACTGCACCCTGTGGATGAGTGACCCATGCCACAACAGTTTTGGAAAAACTGTTTGCCCATGGGAGGGAAGCCATGGCATACCAGAAAAAAGACTCCCCTCCCTGAGCGAACAAAAAGAAAATCTCGAATGACAAACTAACCAAAAGCCCCATGCACTGTCTCCCTGCACTGTCAGTGAGAAAGAGAGAGGGGCTAGGAGGGAAAAAAAGTTTTAAAAGCTTATTTTATTTCTCATTATCCTCCTCTGACTCTGTTAATAATAAATTTACCTTATACCTTTAAATTTGAACCTCCTTTGCCCTTGAAGTGTTTTTCTCCCAGTCCTTATCTCAACTCATGAGCCCTTTGTTAACTTTTTTTTCCCTCTCTCCTGCCCAACTATAACAGAAGAGAATGAACAAATGACTTTTGTAGGTGCCTAGCGTTTGGTCAATAACAAACTACGACAGCCCAGACCCAGAGATTTTACATCCTTGGCATAAGTGAAACCTGGTGTGATGAGTCCTGTGACTGGAGTGCCATGTTGGACAGCTACAGGCACTTCAGGAGGGATAGGCAGGGCAGGCAAGGCGGGGGGGAGAGGGCGGAATTGTATGTATTGGAGGGGGTGGAACATATGGAGCTTACAGATGACAATGGTGCAGTTGAGAGCATCTGGGTAAGGATTAAGGGACAACCAAATAATGCAGATGTCATTGTGGGAGTCTAGTATAGATCTCCTAGCCAGGACAATGATACCAATGAATTATCCTTTGAGGAACTAAGAAACCTCTAAATCAACTGCCCTTGTCTTTATGAGGGAATTCAACATGCTTGATGTTAACTGGGAACACCACATAGATGGTACAAACAAGTCCAGAAGATTGCTAAGAAACCTGGATGACAACTTTATGGAACACGTACTAAGAGAGCTGAATAGGAAAGATGCCAGCCTTGATCTGTTGCTTGTCAACAGAGAGGGTCTTGTGAGAGAAGCGGAGATTGGCAGCTGTCTTGGCCACAGCAACCACAAAGCAATCGAGTTTAAAATCTCTGTTGACAGAAGGAAAAGTGACAGCAAAACCTCAACTCTGGACATGACGAGAGCAGACTTCAGGCTGCTCAGGGAATTAGTAAGTAAGGTCCCCATGGAAAATGCTTTTGAAGGTGCTGGGTCCATCAGTGCTGGTCACTTTTTAAACACCACCTGTTAAGGGCACAGAGGCAGGCAATTCCCAAATGTCAGCAGTCAAGCAGGTGAGGCAGAATGCTGGTTTGGCTGAGCAGGGAACTTCCTCTGGAGCTGTCCTGGGTTGACTATATGATGCTTTTATCCCCAAATCGTCTCATTTGTTTCTGCTGAATAATAATAAGTTTTGCACCTTTAAGACTTGTTGCAGAAAGTGAAGGGGGAAGGGAAGAAGCGCACAGTTTTTCAGACACTGCACTTACTCCCCCGCATTCCTTCTCCAGGACTGTGTTGTCTGCGGATGGACAGACAGCAGGACAGAGAGCTCTCCTTTTGCTTTTAGTTAGTTTTAGCTGGCTGAGGCAAAGAAGAGTCCCTGGGCTGTGGTTTTTCTTTTCCTTTTCTTTGGCCCTCTTGGAACCTGCTCTGGACTGAACCCCCAGGGGAGCACCGGCAGCTCGCACCTGTGGCCACCGGCCGGGCCTGGCCACGGCATTTCCAGCACTGAGGGACTGATAAGAAAGAGACTGAGTGAGCTGAGCTGCAACCTGGGCACGGGGGGGAGAGGGAGTTTCTCAGTTTGTCATCTCTTTTAGAGCAGCAAGGGGTTTTATTGTTTAACATTGTTTAGGTTGTATTGTTTAATAAACAGGTTTTTTTCCACTTTTCTCCAAGGAGGTATTTTCTCCCGGACCAGTTGGGGGGAGGGGCCGATTGAATTTGCCTTCCTACCAGAGCCCCTTTTGGGGACTCTCTCCCAAATTTGCTCTAAACCAGGACAGGAGCTAAGGCCAAAAAGTAACGTATATGCCAAGTGGAAGCAACATCAAGTGACATGGGAAGAATAAAAGGGTGCTGTTCACCACTGTAGGGAGATATGTGCAACCAAAGCTCACAGTTGGAGTTGAAGCTGCCAGAACTGTGGGGGACAATAAATGGGTTTTTTAAAATGCATTAGTGGCAATAGGCAGTGCGGAAATTACATCAGCCCATTACAGGATGAGGATGATCACCTCACAAACAGGGACATGGACAAGGCAGATATGTTTAATGCTTTCTTTGCCTCTGTCTACAACACCAATGATAGACTAACAGGGTCCTAGTGCCCTGAGCTGGAGGACCATGGCTGTGAGAATTATCAACTCCCAGTTGACCCTGAAGTTTTGAAGGACTTGATGTTCCAGCTGGATCCTAATAAATTTATGAGGCCTGATGGGATTCATACAAGAATGTAGGAATGTGCCCCCTGTTGACGGAGTGACAAAATTATTCTTTGCTTAAAAAGGCAAAAAGCTCAGAAGTTTCTCTCCTCAATTTGGTAAAAAGACACCTCATAGGACCTTTGGGACGTCACCTCAAACCTGGGGCTGCCCAACTGGACAGAGGCCAAAAGGTCCCACCTAGGTAATTCACTAGAAAAATAAGAGAACAATGGAAATAATCGCTTTTGTGGGATGTTTTTAGCAGAAGCAGAACATCTTGCCCCTGGCTCGGTTTTTCTCTATAAGAGCTTTGTTATTTTGCCTTTTATTAAACCTTTTTCTGTTTCCAACACCACCTCAGAAGCCATCCTGCTAATTTTATGCCATTCGGGGTAGCTGGGCTATCTCGGGTGTGATAAGTTCTCTGAGAACTCATAAAACCTGGCTCAAGGAGAAACCTATCACTTGGTGACGAAACTGGCGATTTCTCATATTGAGAGACATAGTTTGGGAATTTTTGATTTGCCCTTGATTAAAATAGGACATTTTTTCCTTGGTCTTGCGTTTTGAGGAGTGCAGGCCTGCGACTGGGTTTCTGTGGCGCCAGAGAAAAAAAACCCAGGTTACAGAGGATCTGAGGCCGTTAAAGGGGGCCACACAAATCAAAGCCTTATACTGGTGAAAAGAGGCTGAAAGCTGGGACAGGCTGGAGAACGTGCTGCGAAGTCCTAAGTACCCCTTCGGAGAGAGCTGCTATTGGTTGAGCTAAGACTGCTGAACACTGCTGCGTTTCCAGACCCGGGGAGTTCAGACCAAGGACGATAGCTGCTCCGAAAACCATCTTTTGGTGAGTAAGAATATGGGGAACAAGCTATCTATAGCAGAGCAGGATCTTTATTTTTATTTGAACTACAAATCAGAAATTCAAGATATAAAATTTCAGAAGAAACAGCTTAAAAAACTCATCAGATGGGTTTTCACAGAATTCCTGACCATAAATACATCTGAGACGCTTACTCTAAAGTTCTGGGATGCTGTGGGACTTAGATTATACAGTTTAGAAAAGAATAAGAAGTCCAGCCTAAAACTACGTCCAATATTTCAGACAGTGTTACAATTTGTAACATTGAGAGTGAAAAGCAAGCAAGAGACAGCCACAAAAGACCTCAGAGCACAGAGAGAGGCGACCGCAGGGTGCAGCAGAAACAAATTAGGGTGGGCAGAGATTCTGAGACCCCAACCCTGTCCCCAGCTCACCCTGAAGCACACTGACCCCGGGAGAGCAGGTGGGAGATGGCGTGGCCAGATGCTTCCCGTCCGGCCCCCCCCCTCCTCCCCCGCGGGGGAAACAAAATTGGCCCGCTGAATCCATGCTCTGTGAGGACAATAGCCCATGTGGCCGGCGCCATGTTTCGGAGCTGCCAAGGTCTGCCCTTCGTGGGCGTGTTCCATCCTCCTCTGACTCACTGAATTCGCTTTCCGATTCGTCACTAAGCTCCTGCCCATCAGACACTACCCTTTTGTGGGCCGAGCCCGGTCTACCTCCCTGCCCACACCCCTGGACGGCACGCCCTCACCCTGCCTACCGTGGGAACCGGATGTGACCTCCCAGAAGTGACACCATCCCCCAAAATGGCGGCAACCATATCGGGAGAAGCCCTGATCCCAAACAGGAGATATTCACACTTCCCCCGGGGCAGCCCCCCTAAATCTGATGACAAGTTTTATACATCAGGAGGCACAGATACCTGGCAGAGAATAAGAAGGGACACAGTCCAGGATGGAGAATGGCACATTGCCTCTAAGATATCCTTGTTTCCAGTCCGATATAATGTCGGGGGTAGGGGAGGACCACAGTGGGAACAAATAAGCTTTGCAGAAATAAAAGAAATTTGCAAAACGGCAAGATCGTATGGGAGGGAATCAGCATATTTCTGAGGTTTACTACAAGTTACCCTTTTGGCCAATGTATTCACCCCTCATGACCTAAGACAGCTTTGTACATCTTTGCTGTCTCCGACAGAGTATTCTCTGTGGGAACTGGCATGGAAGCGTTTACTAAATGACCTTTTAAGAGGTTCTACAAGAACTACAGCCACTGCAAATATAACTCTAGATCAGCTTGCTGGGGAAGGAGCCTACATAGATCCACAAAGACAGGCAAGGGCTCTTAATAGACCAGTTCTTCAGGATATTAAGGAAGCAGCAAGGACTGCCCTGCTCCAGGTGCCTGACAATCTCTAATGCAAATCCAAGCTGCAGAAAAATATTATGTGCATGGCCACGAGACCCTGAGCCTACCTTAACACAGCTAGTGGAGGCTTGCAATCGCCTGGGTACCTCTGAAAATGCAGCAGCCGTTGTCCTGGATTGCCAAGCAAATTGTATTCTATTTGCCATCTGTATGCCAGTTGTCTTCTGTTAAGTGGGCAGTTTTCCTTATCTCTTCCACAACCACTCTTCCCTCCGGGGAGACATCTGCTGATAACAATGTCACTGCATGACTGATAAGAACTATAGCATCCCATTGTGAGATGCTCTGCCCAGAGGGAAGAGCCAAGCATTCCTACTCAGATATAATCTTGAGATTCTGGAACACCAGCATGGCTTTCTCCACTGGATTTCCCCAGAGGAACAGCTGCCTCTTCCACTGGATCTTCAGAGGAAGACTACACCCTTTTCTACGGGATCCCTGCTCCACCAGAACCACACCTGACACTCCAGGAGGACTGCAGCCACAATTCCAATTGGACTGCTACCAACACCCTGACCAACAGGGTGTCAGGTTGTGTTCTGACTCTGTCAGTGTTGTTTTAGTTTACTGCATTGTTTATTTTATCTTTTTATTTTCTTCCCTAGTGAAGAACTGTTATTCCTGCTCCCATATTTTTTGCCTGAGAGCCCCCTTAATTTAAAATTTATAGCAATTCAGAGGGAGGGGGGTTACATTTTCCATTTCAGGGGAGGCTCCTACCTTCCTTAGCAGACACCTGTCTTTCCAAACCGAGACAGCCATGCAGGCAGAGGTGGTAGCTAATGCCATCACACCTACACAGGAAAACACCCTAAAGCAGCAGGAAAAAGCTGTAGAAATTTAAACACAAACCCTAGCAGAAGCTCTAACAGCATTTAAAGGGGCAATTGAAAACCAGCAGATTCCAAAGGATACATGCTATTCCTGTGGTCAAAAAGGGCATTATAAGAGAGAATGTCCAAGAATACGAAGGAGGACGCCTCCAAAAAACAGTGGATACAGAGATCCCTGTCAAAATACTAACAGTTTTTGCCCAGAACAGGGTTGTCCATGCCATCTTCCGGGAAACTTGCAGCCAAGCACAGTTCAGTGGCGTGCAAGGACACAAGAACCACTGTATCACAGGCGAGAAACCACCACAGGCCACCAAGTACAGAACTGCAGCAGATCTTTGCAGGACTATCGAGCACAATGTCCCCAGGTACCAGATTGGAGCTGTCTACAGCCCAGCCAGTAATGCTAACAAATGCCATTGTTCACACAATATCCACAGGACAGCTGGGCCTGAACCACAACCACATCAGTTCTTAACAGTGAGAGTGAACAGATCTCGTGCAGAAGGTTTTTATATCATTCCAGCTGTGTTATCTGTCACCTGTTCACAGGAAATCACTGTATTAGCTTTATGCCCAGACCGTCCATGCTTTCTATCTAAAGGACTAACCATAGTGCAAGCTTTTCTCCTACCAGAGTCACGCAGCAACACATCCCTCATAACTTGGACCAGGCACATCAGCCATGGGCGGCCTCAACTCACCTGAGTTCCGAAGCATCTCGGGGAAACCATCACCCTTGTCAGCCTGATAGATACCGGAGCAGACGTCACTCTGATATCGAAATCGAAATGGCCACAGGACTGGACCATCGTACCCATGCTGGACCAACTGGCAGGTACTGGTGGTCACTGTGAAAGCTTTTGTAGCTTGCACTCTGTCACATTTGAGGGACCTGAAGGTCGTGTTGCCACCACAAAATCATTCATAGTTGGGGCAGATATAGTTCTTTGGGGAAGAGACATTCTCTCTCAATGGAGTCTGAGAATAGAAACCAATTTTTAACAAGGGCTGTTGATGGACATAACACTCTAAAACTCACATGGACATCCAATACACCTGTCTGGGTCAGCCAATGGCCCTTGCCAGAAGAGAAACGTGCTGCATTAGAGCAGTTGGTACAGGAACAGTTAAATAAAGGTCACCTAACTCCAACTACCAGCCCCTGGAACACTCAATTTTTTAAATTAAAAAGCCAAACAGTGGGAAGTAGAGGTTATTGCAGGATCTCAAAAAGGTTAACAAAGTAATTCAAGAAATGGGTTTTTTAAAACCAGGTTTACCTTGTCCTGTTATGATTCCAAAGGATTGGAAGCTAACTGTTATTGATTTAAAAGACTGTTTTTTAAATATTCATTTGCATCCAGACGACGCACCACGATTTGCCTTTTCCATCCCATCAATAAATCAGCAGGCCCCTTTATATATACCATTGGCTCGTATTTCCTCAAGGTATGCGAAATTCTCTGAGTATATGCTAATGATATGTAGCAAAAGTACTTTCCTCAGTTCGTGTACAATACCCAAATTCCCTCATCTTGCATTATATGGACGATATTTTGGTAGCAGCAAAGGACCAAGCATCAATGCAGGAGACAACAGATCAGGTCATCTCAGCAGTGCAGAAAGCAGGACTCACAACTCATGATAGCCAAGGAAAAAATACAGACACTCCCTCCCTGGAAATATTTAGGATACAGAATCACAGAACAAACAGTAACTCCACAACCACTCCAGCTAAAGAGAAATCCAAAACAACTGAATGAAGTATAGCAGCTGGTAGGGACTTTGAACTGGCTTCATCCCCTCCTAGGCATCTCAAACCAGGACCTAGCCCTTCTGTCTGATCTATTGAAGGGAGACACAGCTTTAAACTCACCACAAGAATTCAACAACGAAGCCCACAATGCTTTAGATAAAGTGATGCAAGCAATCCAATCATGCCAGGCTCACCTATATTAATCCTAACTTGTCTTTTTTGTTTGCAGTTTTAGGGGAGAATCCACACCTTCACAGTCTAATATTCCAGTGAGATCTAGAGAAGAAGGACCACCTGATAATCTTAGAATGGGTTTTCCTATCTCGTCAGCTGGGTAAAACTATAACAGCTTGCCCTGAAATTATATCACAATTGATTATAAAGGCTAGATCTCAAATGTTTTCCCTTTCAGGAAAGGATTTTACAGAAATCTTTCTGCCTGTCACATCCACCTCTTTGGAATGGTTAATTCAAAATTCAGAGGTTATGCAAATCTGGGGTATCAAACACACCACAGGTATTCCACATTCTTCCACAGGCCAATCTATTGTAGAAAGAGCACACAGGTCACTGAAAATGATCCTTGAAAGGCAAAAGGGAGGGACAGAAGTGCTGTCTACCATAGAGAGGCTGAATAAAGCTGTATATGTTTTTAACTTCTTAAATAATTCTTTTATGGAGCAGGTACCACCGATTTTCAGACATTTCAGCAATACCAGTCAAGTGAAACTCAAGGAAAGGCCACCAGTCCTC
>NW_005054937.1:25008-26912 GCF_000277835.1 Geospiza fortis
AGTGGACTGTATTGTTTATTTTATTCTTTTTATTTCTTCCCTATTAAAGAACTGTTATTGCCTGCTCCCATATCTTTGCCTGAGAGCCCCTTAATTTAAAATTATAGCAATTCGGAGGGGTGGGGAGGGTTTACATTCTCAGTTTCAGGGGAGGCTCCTGCCTTCCTTAGCAGACTCCTGTCTTTCCAAACCAAGACAAGTTCTATATGTTCAAATCATATATAGCCAGAAACTTGAGGCTTGCCTGGTAAAACACTTCACCAAAGTTAAGATAGAAGAATAGTTTACAAGCAATAAAAAATATAACCAAATTTTAAAATTATTAACATAACTACAAATTGTCAACAAGGGTGAGACTTTTTCAGATCATGTTCCTTTCTCCTCTTTCCTTTTTATATATATAGAAAGGGTGAGATGTCGGAATGTGCCCCCTGTTAATGGAATGACCAAATTATTCTTTGCTTAAAAGGCAAAAAGCCCAGAAGTTTCTCTCCTCAATTTGGTAAAAAGACACCTCATAGGACCTTTGGGACTTCACCTCAAACCTGGGGCTGCCCAATTGGACAGAGGCCAAAAGGTCCCACCTAGGTAATTCACTAGAAAAATAAGAGAACAATGGAAATAATCGCTTTTGTGCGGTGTTTTAGCAGAAGCAAGAACGTCTTGCCCCTGGCTCGGTTTTTCTCTATAAGAGCTTTGTTATTTTGCCTTTTATTAAACCTTTTTCTGTTTCCAACACTACCTCAGAAGCCATCCTGCTAATTTTATGCCATTCGGGGTAGCTGGGCTATCTCAGGTGTGATAAGTTCTCTGAGAGCTCATAAGACCTGGCTCGAGGAAAAACCTATCACAAGAATGCTCAAAGAGCTGGCTGATGTCATTACAAGGCCCCTCTTGAGGATTTTTGAATGGTCTCGTGAATCTGGAGAGGTTCCAGTTGACTGAAAGCTGGCGAATATTGTCCCGATTTAAAAAAAAACCAAGGATGACCCTGGAAACTACGAGCCTGTTAGTCTCACTTTGATGCCTGGTAACGTTATGGAGAAGATTATTCTGGGAGTTATTGAAAACCACTTGAAAGACAATGCAGTCATTGGTCACAGCCAGCATGGCTTCGTGAGGGGAAAGTCCTGCTCATCAAACCTCATTTCCTTTTATGGCAAGGTAACCCACCTTGTTGGTCAAGGAAAACCACCTGATGTAATCTTTTTGGACTTCAGTACAGCTTTCGATAGTCTCATAGTATCCTTCTAGGCAAAATGTCCAGCCCACAGCTGGATAAACACATCATGTGATGAATAAACAAGTGGCTCATGGGTCAAGCCCAAAGGGTTCTAGTGAATGGGATGACATCAGACTGGCAAAGGTATGATAAGCAAGTTTGCAGATGATACAAAATTGGGAAGTCTTGACTCCCTCAAAGGCAGAGAGGCCCTGCAAAAAGACCTTGATAAATTAGAGGGCTGGGCAATCATCAACCATACAAAGTTTACCAAGGGCAAGCGCCGGATTCTGCACCTGGGACAGGGCAACCCTGGATATATATAGAGACTAGGAAACAAGATGCTGGAAAGCAGCACCACAGAAAAGGACCTGGGAGTCTGTTGGGAGGAAAGGGTTAAAACTGGAATATTTGGCAAGGAGGGAATAATTTCACTAAAAATAACCTTGAAAACTCTACTTATTATGCCTAGTGTTGTTTGTCCTCTGCCTGTTTTGAGAAGTAGAATTCCTGTGTAGAGATAACACACTCTCACAGACATGCTTGAGCCTCCTGCTGGGAGACAGATCATAAAAGCACAGCCTTGTGATAAACTGTGCATGCCCAAAGCCTTTTGATATATTGGGGACAGCAGCTGTCCTGCCCTCTCCCCCCCCCCCCTCCCCCCCCCTCTCACCTCACA
>NW_005054937.1:27009-30803 GCF_000277835.1 Geospiza fortis
TCAGGAACAAAATGTAAACAATGGTTATCTGCTGCTGTGGAATGCAACAGGTGGATCTGTGATTGGCCCATGTTAGATGTTTATAATTAATGGCCAATCACAGCCTAGCTAGCTCGGACACAGAGCCCGAGCCACAAACTTCTGTTATCATTCTTTGCTATTATATTCTTAGCTAGCCTTCTGATGAAACCTTTTCTTCTATTCTTTTAGTATAGTTTTAATGTAATATATATCATAAAATAATAAATCAAGCCTTCTGAAACATAGAGTCAGATCTTTTTCCTCATCCAAGAACCCCTGTGAACACTGTCACAGTGAGGTAATGAAATAAAGTTGTTTTGATGGTCACCTTGGTTACCTGTATGTGTCAATTCACACAGGGTCCTCGTTGATGGCAAGTTGAATATAAGTCAACAGTGTGCCCTGGCAGCCAGGAGGGCCATGTCCTGGGGTTCATCAAGCACAGCATTGCCAGTCAGTCAACAGAGGGGATTTCCCTGCTCTGCTCTGCACTGGGGTGGCCTCACCTTGAGTCCTGGGGGAAGTTTTTGGTGCCACAATATAAGAAAGATATTAACCTATTGGAGAGCATCCAAAGGAGGGCTATGAAGATGGTGAAGGGCCTAGGAGGTTAAGCCATATCAGCCTGAAGGAGACTGAGGGGAGACCTCATTGCATTCTACAGCTTCCTTGTGAGGGGAAGAGGAGAGGCAGACACTGATCTCTTCTCTGGTGCACAGTGACAGGACCTGAGGGAATGGCTTGAAGTTGTGTCAGGGGAGGTTTAGGTTGGATATTAGGAAAAGGTTCTTCGCCCAGAGGATGAGCACTGGAACAGGCTCCCCAGGAACATGGTCACAGCACCAAGCCTGACTGAGTTCAAGAAGCATTTAGACAACACTTTCAGACACATGGTGGGATTGTTGGGGCTATCCTGTGCAGGGCAAGGAGCTGGACTTTAATGATCCTTGTGGGTCCCTTCCAACTTAGGATGTTCTATGATTCTATGATGGTGGAGAGAGTTTCATGCTATAAGAGATGAGAAAGGTGAGAGCAACTTGAGAGAGTAGAGACAAAAGGGAGATGAGAGACAAGGAGGGGCAAGAGAACTGCGATGTGAGGCAAGAAGTATGGAGGGGATGAGAGGTGGGACATGAGAAATGTGACAAGAGACAAAATATGAGACATGCCATGAGAGTCAAGAGGAAATGAGAGATGGGAGAAAGAAGAAAAGTGGAGGTGAGTGATGAGAAGGGAGACAGAGTCAAGAGGTTAGAGGCTAGAGATGAGAGAGCTGGAACAGGAAACCAGATGAGGGACAAGCCGACAGAAGCAGAAGAGAGAAGAGATGAGAAGAGGGAGACCAGGCAAGACAGGTAAGAGAGACTGGATCATATAGGAGCAGTGAGATGAGAGAAATGAGAGACCTGACAAGGTGAGAGTGAGTGAGCAGCTGTGTGGTGTTAAGCTGCCTGCTGCGGTCAAATCACAATAGCCCTTTTTGGTGCCTGTATTGGGTTTACATGGCAAGCGGGAGGGCTGCGGGGTGGGAGGGCTGTGGGACAGGGACAGGGATGAGGACGGGACAGTCAGTTTTAGGAAGTTTGTGGTGCTTCTGTGATAACATCTGACATCTGCTGGAGGAACACCACCCCAAGGTACAAACAATCCAGGAGGTTCTTGGAAAACATAGGCAATAACTTTCTGATTCAGGTGATAGAAGAGCCAATGAGGAATGGTGTGCTGTTGCACCTTATACTGACTAATGAGGAAGGTCTGGTTGGAGATGTGACGGTTGGGAGCAGTCTTGGCCACAGTGACCATGAGATCATGGAATTCAGTATTGTGTGAAGATGAAGCAGGACAATGAGTAAGATCACAACAGTGGACTACAGAAGAGCTAACTTTGGCCCCTTCAGGGACCGTCTTGGAAGAATCCTATAGTAATGTGCCCTAGAGGAAAGAGGGGTACAAGAGAACCGGTCAATATTCAAGCACCACTTCCTCCAGGCTCAAGAATGGTGCATTGCCATGGGCAAGAAATTGAGCAAAAGGGGCAGGAGATCTGCACAGATTAACAAGGAACTGTTAAAACTCAGACATAAGCAGGATATACATGAGGTGGAAGCAGGGACAGGCCACCTGGGATGAATATAGGGATGTTGTCAAAGTATGCAGAAATGCAGCAAGGAAGGCCAAGGCCCATCTGGAATTAAATCTGGCTAAGGATGGCATGGATAACAAGAAGGGCTTCTTCAAATGCATCAATAACAAAAGGAATACCAGGGAAAATGTGAGCCTGCAACTGAATGGAACAGGGACCCTCTGCAACAGAAGTTGCAGAGAAGGCTGAGATACTGAACTCCTTTGCTTCAGTCTTCACTGCCAAGGCAAATCCTCAGGAATTCCTGACCCAGGAGACCAGGGACAAGGTCAGGAGAAAGGAAAACTTTCCCTTGGTTGAGAAGGATTGGGTTAGAGACCATTTAGTCAAACTTGACATCCACAAGTCCATGGGCTCTGATAGAATGCACTCATGAGTGCTGAGGGAACTGGTGGATATCATTGCTAGGCCACTCACAATCATCTTTGAAAGGTTGTGGAGATCAGGAGAGGTGCCTGAAGACTGGAAGAAAGCAAATGTCACCCCAGATTTCAAAAAGGGCAAGAGGGAGGACACAGGGAACTACAGCCTGACCTCAGTCTCTGGCAAGATGATGGAACAGCTCATCCTGGAGGCCACCTCTAAGCACATGGAAGACAAAAAGGTGATCAGGAGTAGTCAACATGGATTTAACAAGGGGCCATCTTGCTTAACCAGCCTGATTGCTTTCTACAATGAGACAATTGGCTGAATAGATGTGAGGAAAGGGGTGGATATTGTCTACCTGGAGTTCAGCAAGGCTTTTGACACTGTCTTTCATTATATCCTCATAGGAAATCTCAGGAAATATGGTCTGGATGAGTACATGGTGAGGTGGATTGAGAATTGGCTGAATGGCAGGTCTCAGAGGGTTGTGATCAGTGGCCCAGAGTCTAGTTGGAGGCCTATAACTACTGGTGTCCCCCAAGGGTCAATACTGGGTCTAATATTGTTTGACTTATTCATCAATTGTTGTATTGCACTAAATAGTTTTTTAGTTATTTGCACTGGGGGTTTGGTAATTTGCACTGTTCACATGATTTGTATCCTATCATCACATAGTCTTCCCCTTTCCCCCCCTAAGTGTCAGTGTTGGTGGTCTCTTCCTGGTTTACCCCTCCCCTCGCCCCTCCTCACTTGTATCCCATTGGCTGTTGCCCCCTTTCTCCGCCCCCCTTTGCCTCAGCTCAAAATGCCTGACTTGGTGTCTTCTATTTATAAAATAGGACCTAATCCCCATGTGGAGAAGAGCACCTCTTGTTTTTTGCCTTTTGTCCTATGTAAGATCGTGTGGGCTGGGGTCCATAGCTAGCCGGATTGGACCCGAACAGCCCGCCAGGCATGAATTCTTACAGTTGGCTCCCGCGTGGTCTGAGACGCCACACTGAAGCTGGCAATCCAGGTATGGATTTTCATAAGCTTTTGGGACTTCCAGTTTCCTCTGACTTCTTTGCCGCTTTTTGGACGGCACAGAGTCACGAAGGTGGAATCGGCAGCCCGTCTAGCCCAGGACGAACCAATCTCAGGATGGAAGACTTCGTTTCATCATTCCAGCCAACCAAGGTCCCCAGGAGGGGTAAGTAAATCCTAGCTAGTGGTAGTGGGACTCCAGGGTTGCCCCCAAGGGGTGGGGGGTAGTTCCCGGGGCAGA
>NW_005054937.1:31187-36187 GCF_000277835.1 Geospiza fortis
TTAAAATTCACGCGGATTGCACTCAGGCGTTTTCGTTCCTCCCTCAGAGGTGGGGGAGGGGAAAGCTTCCTGGACCGTTTCCCAGATTGGCTGTGGACAGAGTGCTATCGGTTTTCTGTTTGTGCTTGTATGGAAGGTAGATTCCAAGTGTTGCAGAAAGCAAATAACATCAGAATGGGTGCAAAGCTTTCTGTAACACAGAGAAGCATTTATATCCTAGTTAGAGATAGCCTAAGTAGTGGAAACACTAAGGTTTCCAAAGTAGTTTTGAAACGGTTTGTTCGCTGGATATCTTTTAATTTCCCTCAGTTTACCCAGCAGAATGTTAATTCTATGTCTGCCTGGGACAAAATTGGAGCGTTGCTAACAGCAAAAGCAGAACAGGGAGATGGAACAGTGTCTCAATTTCTCCCTGTGTTCCTTGTGATTCGGAAAGAAGTGCTTAAGAGGGATTTGAAGGGACAGCCACAGCAAATCTTCCCTCCTGTGCCTTCCCCTACCCCTTCTCCCAAACCCTCTGCCCCTGAACTGAGAGGGACGAGCAAGGCACCCCGAGAATTGCAGGGTACCTGGCACAGCCACTGTTTCCCTGGCCTTCCACCTCCCGCTCAGTACCCTGGCTCTAGCAGTTGTGTGCAGGCTGAAAGAGTACCTTCCCTGCACCCCTTTAACCCAGTTGCTGTTTCCCCGATTTTGCGTGCTGACCCCCCCATCCCCAAAATGGCAATGACCGCATGGTTGGCATTCAAGATGGCGCCAACTGCATGGTCAGGGCCAAAATGGCTGGCGGCCATGTGGCTGACCCCTCAACCTACCCTTCTTCTTCCCACAATCCCTTTTGCCCACCTGGCCCATCCCACAACCCCTTCCTTCCCTTGGACACTCCTCCCCCACCCTCCATGTCTCCGCCCTCCATGATGTCATCCTCCAACCCCACCCCTGGTTCTCCCGGTTGCCTCACCCCTGCTGACAGCTGCATCCCAAGGACAGCCTAATTCTTTCCCAGGGGAAGGTTGAGAACTAGCTTTGTTTACCTTTGCTTCTCAGGCCCGCTAATTGCACCAGAGAGCGACCTCTTTCATTTAACCCTTCCTCTACACTTCTCTGCACCCCTTTAACCCAGTTGCTGTTTCCCCGATTTCGCGTTCTGATGTCCCCATCCCCAAAATGGCGGCGACCACATGGTCAGCATTCAAAATGGTGCCGATCACGTGGTTGGGGGCCAAGATGGCGGCAGCCACGTGGCGGACCCCCAAGCTTATCCTTCTCCTTCCCACAATCCCTTTTGCCCACCTGTCCCCTCCCCCAACCCTTTCCGGTCCCAAAACCCCTTCCTTCCCTTGGACACTCCTCCCCCTCCCTCCATGTTTCTGCCCTCCATTATGTCATCCTCCAACCCCTCCCCTGGCTCCTACGGTTGCTCCACCTCCCCACAAAGCCCTGCCCCCCTGCCTGTTCCTGTTTCTCACCCCCCCACACACCTGGATCCAAAGAGGGTGGGATTGGGGGAGGGAGTGGGCCACTTCTCAGCTCCCATGGGGGTGGGGCAGGGGGAGGAGGTGGTCCCATTCCCAGTTCCCATGGGGGTGGGACCAGGGGAGGAGGCAGTCCCCCTACTGGTCCCCAATGGGGGAGTGGTCCCCCTGCCAGGTCCCACAGGGGTGGGCTCAAAAGGGAAAACCCTGGGGATCAAAACCAGGGGGGAGGAAGCAATTCCGTCGGTGGCCCCTGTCCTATACACCGGTGGTAGAAGCGGACCTAGAAACTATCAGCCCTTGTCTTACCAAACAAAGAGAGAGTTGTGTAAAAGTCAGTTAGAATTTGGGAGAAACAGTGAAATTTTTAGAAGCATGATGAGACCCACTTTAACAGCACTTGAATTTGTTCCTACTGACCTCCAAGACCTTTTCCAGTGCCTGCTCATCCAATCAGAATTTGATCTATGGGAAAGCTCCTGGAAGAGATCCCTGAGGGGACTCCTGGTGGAACCTAAGCAAAGCACGCAGGGTGCCAAAGATTTAGAACATAATGACATCACTTATGAACATCTATGCGGCGAGGGGGAGTGGGCTAAGCCCGAGGACCAAGCTCAGGTGTTATCTAAATTCGTCCTAGATAAAATCTCGAAAGCTGTAGAAAAGGCTTTTAACCAGTTGCTGGGTGTTGAAGCTAGGGGTAGTTACCTTAACATTAAACAGTCTCCTTCAGAGAGTTTCTTGCAGTTTGTCGACCGGCTCCATGCACAAGTTGAAAGACAAGTACGAGACCCTAGGACACAGGCAGAGATAGTTAAAGAGATGGCACAGGGGAATGCCAGTGAGGTCTGCAGCAGGGTGCTCCTGGGACTGCCTCTCGACCCTCCACCTACACTGGCACAGATGATCGAGGCTTGTGCTAGGAAGGCAGAACTGTTTGCTGCACAGGAGATATGGGCAAGGTCAACAAACTCAGGGACTGTGGCAGCTGTATCTCCGGGAGTGAGAAGGCAACAGATGTCACCAGAGAAGCTTCAACATGTCATCTGTTTCCAATGCAAGAAGCCAGGACACTCTGCCCGAGACTGACCCTAAAGCCAGCAACAGAGGAGGAAAACCATCAAACCAAAAAATTAGGACACGAGCGCGAGCCTGCACCATGCCACAACATAAATGCAGCAGTCTTCCCTAAGGGGAAAACCTCCCTCAAAACAGAAAAGGGGGAGGAAGGGACACGGGGTGTGGGACAACAAAAGAAATATTTACAAGACAAAATCTGGGGGCCTCACAAGCGTTTCAAACTTGTGACCACCAAAGCTTTTGTTTTCAGGTCTACCCAGTGGAAAGTCATTGGAGTGGACGTGCCAGAGGACTCACAGGACTTGACGGTAGATCTTACAGGATTGGACAGTAAGTACTTTGTTATTGGGGACACCGCGCACACACACCCATAGAGATTGAGGTGGCTCCCATAACCATCAAGGGAGGTATACCCAACCTCATTCTCCTGGCGCGCTGTCCACGGCCACCCTTCTATTTAGCCAAGGGGCAAATCATTGCCCAGGCCATTCCTGTTCCAGCAGAAATCTCAGTAGTTTACAAAGCACTAGGTCTCTACTGGGCAGAAGTGGTTGGCAAGGACAAACCCATTATGGGATGCAACCTAATGCATAGAGCAGATCATCTCCACGTGGAAGGGTTGCTTGACACAGGGGCAGATGTGACAATCATACCTGAAAGGTTGTGGCCATCACATTGGGATTTGCAGCCCGTGGCTGGTCAAATCCAAGGTGTAGGAGGAGTCACACTGGCAAAGATCTCAAAAAGCCTCGTGCAAATTGAGGGGCCAGACGAAAAATTGACCAGTGTCCATCCGTTTGTCACCGATTGCAAAGCTCCCTTGTGGGGGAGAGACACCATGTCCCAGTGGGGGGTCAACTTGGTCATCCCTAAGACACCCAAGGATTTTTAGAGCCAGCCACTGTGGAGTGCCCTGCCCACAAGTTAACATGGCTGGATAATAATCCAGTCTGAGTAAATCAGTGGCCACTCAGTAAGGAAAAGCTGAAGCCACGCGATGAGCTTGTAGAGGAGTAATTGGCAAAAGGAAACACTAAAAAGACAACTAGCCCTTGGAATTCCCTGGTCTTTGTAATAAAAAAGCCAGGTAAGGATAAGTGGCGGCTCCTCCACGATTTAAGAGAAATAAACAAGGTAATTGAGGACATGGGGTCACTCCAACCAGGGATGCCCTCCCCAACGATGCTTCTCCAAACTTGGCAATTGGCTGTCCTCGACATCAAGGACTATTTTTTCCATATGCCCCTACACCTGGAAGATGCACCATGGTTTGCCTTCTCGGTTCCAACCATCAATCAAGAAGCCCCAATGAAGTGCTACCACTGGAGAGTATTGCCTCAAGGCATGAAATGCAGTCCTTCCATCTGCCAGTAGTACGTGGCTTCATTGCTGTCCCCAGTGCATGCCCAGAAAAAGGAGGCAATCATCCTACACTACATGGATGATGTGCTTGTGTGCACTCCGAATGACATAATACTCCAAAACACACTTGACCTAGTGGTTAAAGTTCTAACCTCTGCTGGATTCCAACTGCAGGAAGACAAAGTTCAGAGGATGCCACCTTGGAAGTACCTGGGCTTGGAGATCACTGCGCGGACCGTTGTGCCGCAGAAATTGGAAATCAAGAGTGATCCCAAAACCCTAGCAGATCTCCATTCCCTGTGTGGGTCTTTGAACTGGGTCAGGCCTTATCTAAGCCTCACCAATGAGGACCTAGGTCCCCTCCTCAATTTACTGAAGGGAGAGAGAGAGCTAGCTTCTCCCAGGGAACTAACCCCAGAGGCAAAAACCGCCATCCAAAAAGTGCAGAAGGCTTTGGACGAGAGGCAGGCTCATCATTATCAGCCCGAGATGCCCTTCAAATTCATTGTTTTAGGAAAGTTACCACACTTTCACAGGTTGATATTCCAGTGGATCAAAGGGCAGAAGGATTCACTCTAAATCATAGAGTGGGTTTTCCTCTCCCATCAGTGATCTAAAATCATCACACAGCCACAAGACCTGATAGCTCAGCTGATCTAGAAGGCCAGGGTAAGATTGTGTGAGCTGGCTGGTTGTGACTTTAAGTGTATTCACCTCCCGGTCAAACTTTCTAACGAGGGAAGGAACTCACCTGAGAGGTTTACCAAAGAGGTGTTCGAGGACCTGCTCCAGAGCAATGCCAGTCTCCAGCTATCTCTGGACAGCTACAGTGGACAGGTATCGGTCCAGGCCCCATCACACAAGCTGTTTAACGAGTAATTCCACCTCATTGCTCCTGAGAAAAGGACTCATAGGCCACTCAAGGCACTTACAGTGTTCACTGATGCGTCCGGGGCATCCCACAAGTCGGTGATGAGTTGGAGAAATCCCCAGACTCAGCATTGGGAAGCTGATGTTGAGTTTGTGGAGGGGTCGGACCAGATTGCTGATCTGGCCGCAGTTGTGAGAGCCTTTTAGAAGTTT
>NW_005054937.1:37159-38074 GCF_000277835.1 Geospiza fortis
CCTGGGGGTGTGGCTACATGTGTGTATCCATCCCCACAGGCCAGCGATGGATACCCCAAAAGTGGGTAAAATCTTTCATCCCCATAAATCCAGCTCCAGCAGATGGGGATGAAAAGCAAGCAGCCATCGCCTCGAAGAGAAGATGCCACCAGAAAGAGGAGGAACAATCTTCCTAAGAGATTTAGCCACATTCTGGCAGACCCCTGAACTTTAATGTGTTTTGGGGATGAAAAGCAAGCAGCCATCGCCTCGAAGAGAAGATGCCACCAGAAAGAGGAGGAACAATCTTCCTAAGAGATTTAGCCACATTCTGGCAGACCCCTGAACTTTAATGTGTTTTGAAAATGTTTGTTTTTTCCCTTTTAGAGAAGAAAATCTACCTCCCACCCAACCTCACTATAAGCCCTGTCCCAGTTGTCATCCTGTTTGCACTGAGCAGTCTGACAGCTGTGTGGATCGTCCCTCAGCCACACCAAAACATCTGGGTGACCCTGGCACAGACGCTCCAACAGGACAATATGTGTCTATCCACTGCAGCAGCGAGAGACCCTATGTCTACCTGCCTGGTAGGGATTCCATTACAAGCTGGAGAGTTTCCAGCCAAGTTCGATACACCTATGCCTGACCCAAGTCCCAAATCACATCACACACAACCACACAGTACATGTCAGCAGCGGGCTGTAATGATTAGGAAGCCCATAGGCTGCCAAAGTTACTCAGAGCTGCTCAGGAACTCCGAGAGTTATCACTGTTGGGTTTCTCTCCCACACTATACTGCGTACACTTCGTCTTTATCCCACTTTCCAACACTAAACCTTTTAAAAATACACTACAGTATTGAGAGGAGTTCACTGCCAGGAGGCGGTGTAAGGTTTTAAGCCGTGTCAGAGCAGATAACCCATACCATTCACATCC
>NW_005054938.1:0-659 GCF_000277835.1 Geospiza fortis
TGCACCCTGCCAGTGCCACCCCCTGCAGCACCTGGGCAGGGCTGCCAGAGCCCATCCCTGCCCCTCTGCACTGCCAGTGCCACCTGTGCCATTGGGACACTGCTGGGTGTCCCCACACCCAGGGCAGGCTGCCCACCATGTCCCTGTGAGTGCCCGGGACTGGCATGGACAGCACCAGGGCTGGCATCCCTCGCTGGGGGCTCTGCCCACTGCCCCATGAGGTGCCAGCTCTGCCAGAGACCCCAGCACTGCCTGAGCACAGCCTGAGCCCCCGGCAGCGAGGGGCACCCCCAGACACCATCAATAAATTCAATAAATCCTTTGGTGAAGGTCAAACACCATCGACCCGCCAGAGCAGGGACAGCACGTGCCAGCTGTGCCCACCCGGGGGGCATCAGGTGGGCTGGGACAGAGCCCCCAGAGCAGAGACCTCACTGCAGAGACCCACGGAGAGACCCCTGGCCCTCTGTGCCCACTGCAGGGAGCAGCAGGGACCCCGGCAGCAGGCAGAGCCCCAGGCACCCACACGGGCAGCGTGGGGCACTCTGGCACGGCTGGCACAGTGCTGGCACTGGGCAGTGCTGTGGGAATGGCCCCTGGTGCCCAGGCAGGCCCTGGCACAGCCCCTGGGGCTCACCCAGGCCCTGGCACAGCCCCGG
>NW_005054938.1:2001-2299 GCF_000277835.1 Geospiza fortis
ACGCTGCTGCCACCCCGCTGCCCTCGTGCCACCGCTCCAGGCACCTCTGCCACCCTGTCCCAGCCACCCCTGGCACTGCCCTGATGTCCCCAGGCCGCCAGGGCCGTGCCCAGCGCTGGATGCCCACAGTGGCCTGCCTGGCACGCCAGTGCTCCCATTTCACCCCCAATGCCCCCAGGTCACACCCAGTGCTCCCAGTCAGTCCCCCCCGCTCACACCAGTGCCCCCCAGGCTCACACTGAGCATCCCCAGGGGCTCTGTCCCCCTGTCCCACAGTGCCAGCACAGCACCAGCCCTG
>NW_005054938.1:4184-4427 GCF_000277835.1 Geospiza fortis
TTGACATCCCCGGGACATCCCAGGGACACCCCCGTGACATCCCCGAGACATCCCCAAGACCCCCTTCGGGACCCCCTTGACACCCCCTGGATCCCCTGTGACATCCCCTGGACAGCCCCTTGGGACCCCCGTGACATCCCTATGACACCCCCGGGACACCCCCGGGACAGCCCTGGGAGCGGGGCTGCGCCGCCGCTTCTCCCCTCCCGCCCCCGGCTTCCCCCCCCCGGGGCGGGCCCCACG
>NW_005054938.1:4666-6344 GCF_000277835.1 Geospiza fortis
CTGCACGCGCTGTTGCCGTGGTGACGGAGCGCGCGCGGAGACCCCCGGTGACCCCTGGACCCCCCGTGACATCCCCGGGACATCCCAGGGACACCCCCGTGACATCCCCGAGACATCCCCAAGACCCCCTTCGGGACCCCCTTGACACCCCCTGGATCCCCTGTGACATCCCCTGGACAGCCCCTTGGGACCCCCGTGACATCCCTATGACACCCCCGGGACACCCCCGGGACATCCCTGGGAACCCTTTGGGACATCCCCTGGACCCCTCGGGGCACCCTCGGAACCCCTGGGACATCCCCGGGACATCCCCTGGACCCCCCCAGGACACCCCCGGGATACTCCGTGACGCCCCCGTGACGCCCCCAGGACACCTCTGGGACACCCCCGGGACACCCCCGGTGATCCCTGGACCCCTCTGTGACATCCCCATGACATCCCTGTGACACCCCCGGGACACCCTCGGGACAGCCCTGGACCCCCTATGACACCTCTGTGACACCCTGGTGACATCCCCAAGATCCCCCTCGGGACCCCCGTGACACCCCTGGGACACCCTGGGGCACCCCAGGACACCCCTGGGACCCCTCTCAGGACCCCCGGGACACCCCTGGGGCATCCCCTGGACCCCCAGCAGTGCCCGGAAATACCCAGTGGTGCCCGGTCCAGCCCAGCGTGGCCCAGTACACCCCAGTAGAGCCCAGTAACACCGGGCAGTGCCCAGTGCAGCCCGGTACATCCCATCAGCTGCCAGCCCTGGACTGTCCTGGTGGCCCCCAGGGGCTCCTGGCACAGCCCATCTCAGGCCTCAGGCTCCTGGGTGTGGTGACAGGACAGCGGTGCTGTCCCCGTCCCTCCCTGTCAGCAGCCTGGCACACTGGGGGTGGCACTGGACACCCAGAGTGACAGATGTGGCCCTTGGCCTGTGGGGCAGCAGTGGGGACACGGGGCTGGGTCATGGGGCTGGGGGGACCTCCTGCTTCATCCCCATCCTAATGTCCACTTCCTGTCCCATTCCATCCCATCCCGTCCCGTTATCCCATCCCATTATCCCATCCCATCCCATTATCCCATCCCATCCTGTTATCCCATCCCATCCTGTTATCCCATCCCATCCCATTCCATTATCCTATCCCATCCCATCCCATTGTCCCATCCGATTATCCCATTATCCCATTATCCCATCCCATTATCCCATTATCCCACCCCAGCTGTGCCACCCCACCATCGGGCACTGCCCGGCTCTGCCAGGTCCTGTCCTGGGCACCCCCTTTGGTGTCTCTGGGCCTTTGCTGTCGCCCCTGTATTAGGGACACCAGGGACAAACGTCCATTCTGTTCCTGCCAGGACCCCCAGGTCCTTCCAGAGCCACCCCAGCCCCTGTCACTGCCAGGGGCTCTCCCTCCCCAGGGCAGCGGGTGGCACTTGTCCCTGTCCCTGTCATTTGTCCCTGTTGGTGCCTCCTCCAGCCAGCCTGGGTCCCGCTGCCCGTGGGCACAGGGACTGGTCTGCACAGGGCTGGTGCCCACAGGCACAGAGCTGGGTGGGAAGGGACCCCAAATCCCACCCAGGGCCACCCCTGCCATGGCAGGGACACCTCACACTGTCCCAGGGTGTCCCAGTGTCCAGCCTGGCCCTGGGCACTGCCAGGGATCCAGGGGCAGCCCCAGCTGCTCTG
>NW_005054938.1:6468-10180 GCF_000277835.1 Geospiza fortis
GTCCAAAAATGAACTGGGCAGCAACAAAGCCCAGCCAGGGCTGCACCCAAGATGAACCAAAATGGCCCCAAAATGAACCCAAGATGAACCAAAATGGCCCCAAAATGAACCCAAGATGAACCAAAATGGTCCCAAAATGCGCAGCCAGGCACGGGGTCTGTCACTGTGATCAGTTCTGCTCCATTTGCATCTTGGAGTTCATTGTCCCATTCCAGCTTTAGCCCAGGCAGTCCCATCCTGCTTGGTTTTCTCTCTTCAGCCCATGCTGTTTGTGCTCTTGGGCCTGAGATTTGGATCATTTGTCCTTGGTGCCCAGCTGGAGCAGGAATTGTTTTGTCTCCCTGCTCTGTGCACAGAGCTCACCATCCCCTGATATGAAACCCAGACCCACCCACTAAAGCAGCACAGAATGTGAAAAATAGAAAAGCCAAACCTGAGGCATCATGGGCACCCTGTGCCAGGGCCTGCCCACCCTGCCAGGGAACAATTCCCAATTCCCAAGATCCCACCCAGCCCTGCCCTCTGGCACTGGGAGCCATTCCCTGGCTCCTGTCCCTCCATGCCTTGTCCCCAGTCCCTCTGCAGCTCTCCTGGAGCCCCTTCAGGCCCTGCCAGGGGCTCTGAGCTCTCCCTGGATCCTTCTCCTCTCCAGGTGAGCACCCCCAGCTCTCCCAGCCTGGCTCCAGGGCTCCTCTGGGCTCTCCCCAGCAGCTCCACGTGCTGCTGATGTTTGGCTCTGTTCAAATCCAATTAGTGAGAGAAGCCTCTGCCTGAATGAAGCTGCAAATGAGACCCTATGCCAAAGTCAACAACGTGGATTTTACTTAACAATAAATGTGAGTTACAGAGTTCTCTTATTAATTAGCAATCTACCTTCCATTAGTTAAATCCGTCCTTTGCTTCTTATGCTAATTAGTCCCATGCTCAGTGTTACTCCTGTGGATCTTTTCGGCCCTCTGGGCCAGGGGTCAGTGGTGGCACCCTGCCCCTGCAGGAGCTGATTCAGCACAGCTCCCCAGCTGCTTTTATCACTTTCTTCCTCATCTGGGGGTTTCTGCCCAGTGCCCTCGTGGTTGGCGAGTTCTTCATTCCTGGTATCCCCTGCCAGTGCCACATCCCTCCTCCCAAGCCTCGTTAGCCCACCCCAGGTGGGACATTATTGAATTTCCCTTCCTCACAGGTGGGACTTTGTTAATTTTCCCTTCCTCTCGGCTGGGCAGCAGCAGCAGCAGGGTGTGCAGCCCCAGTTCAGGTGTCCACAAGGCACCTTTGGGAGCCTGGGGCGGCCACAGCCGCAGTCCCTGCCCTGGGCTGGTGTTTGTGCCTCGTGCAGGAGCAGCTGCTGCTGCCCACAGCGGGGAGATGCTGTCCACACACATTAAACCAGGATGTGCCCAGCAGATCTTGCCTCTCCCAGGCCTGGAACCTTCCTGTCAGAAATTCCTCCCTTCTGTGGCCCTGACAGTGCAGCAACAATTTCCTAATTACACTATAAGCATTTCTTGGCCTGCCAGCTTTAGCCACACCACACTGTAAACACCTTAAAATGAATAATCTAAAATTACCCCTCATGGATCCTACTACAATGCATCTTTCATAGTTCTATTTCTCTAATCTCATTTACAAGACCATCCTTCAAAACTCATTTCTAGCTCAATTTCTCTCTCAACAATGTCAGTCTTATTCCATAGCATTCCTAAGTCAACGTTTCTGATCTCAAAGTTTACATACAAATATGCACTATGTGAACCTTCTATCAGATTTTGAACATTTTCTATAAATCCACTTCCACATCTTCTCCCAGGGCTGCTCCTGAATCCCTCCATGCCCCAGCCCAGCAGCAGCTTTGGGCCTTTTTGTGCTTCTGTGCTTTACCACAGCCCTGGAGAGCCTGGCAGTGCCCTGTGCCACCATCCCTGGCACACACAGGTCCCCGGGCTGTCACACCTGTCACTGCTTGCCCACGGCTGGCACCAGGGGAGGCCCTGGGAGCCTCAGCTGCAGGGGAAACTGAGGCAGGAGCTGCACGGGGCAGTTTCCTGACCCACAGCTCACGTGGCAGAAATGGGGGTTCCCACTCTGCTGGGGGCTCTGCGCCCCCACCCCAGGGCTGCACCAGCCAATGCCCCAGCGCCCAAGGGAGCTGGGCACAACCCAGAGCCCCTCACCTGGGATTGAGACCCCTGGGAGCCCTTTACTCATGGGGAACACAACCACCTCAGGGCTGGGACCCCACTGCACTGGGACCCCACCCACCCACAGGGACCCCAGGGCTCTCCAGGACCCCACAATCACCCCAATCCCATCCCCTGCCAGGGCTCTCTGGGACTCCTCAATCACCCAAATCCCAGCACCTGCCAGGGCTCTCCAGGGCTCCAAAACCACCCCAGTCCCACCACCTGCCAGGGCTCTCCAGGACCCCACAATCACCCCATTCCACCTCCTGCCAGGGCCCTCCTGGACTCCAAAATGACCCCAATCCCACCTCCTGCCAGGGCCCTCCTGGACTCCACAATTATCCAATTTCACCTCCTGCCAGGACCACCACTGCTGCTGAGACCCCCCCACCCTGTGACTCCACCACACCTTTGCATTTCAGCACCTGCCAGGACCCCACTGCCCCCCAGACCCCAAAGGCAGCAGCACCTGCCAGGACCCCACCACCACCAGGACCTGCCAGGACCCCACCACCACCAGGACCCCTTTGAGACCTGGATCTCCCCACCCACCACGCCCCACCCACGACAGACAGACCACACAACCACACAGAGGTGTTTTTTTTTCCTCTCTTTTTTTTTTCCTCTTTTTTTCTCTTTTTTTTTTTTTTTTGCACAAAACAGGACATTTATTCAAGTGTTCTCCAGCACAAGTACATTAGAAAGGAGCTCGTCTGTATTATACTCTTCTGGGCACCAAAGAAAAAAGAAAAGGAGGATGGGATGGAAGCGGGACGGACAGACTTTCTACATCTGCTGCACGCATTGACCTTTATTAGTTCAGAACAGCTATGTCACGAGCAATACTCACACAGATACAACAGCGCCGGGCGCCCGCGGCACCTCCGGCCGTGAAATGCACAGTTCAGCGGCAATAAATAGAGAAGCGACCCTAAAAAAACAAACCAACAAAAAAACAGGGGCAACGAACCGAGAGAGAAGTAGAAAATAAACCGGGGGTGGGAGAAGGGGAGGCAGAGCAGCCGGGGCGGCCGCGGCGGCGCCGGGAATGTGGCGGCGGAGCCAAATCAAACGGAGGGAAAAAGGGAAGAGGGAGGGAGGAAGGAGGGTACCAGCTCTACAGCGTATTCCTCGGGATGATGAGTACATGATTCCCACAAATAGTTAAGCGTCAGCTACTTCAATGTCTAGGCTAAAACACATGAAATCTCTCATTTAGTTTTCAAGTACAAAGTTAAAATGCCTTTTTCTTTTTTGTTTTTTTTTTTTAATAATAATATATAAGAGTAAAATAATAGTGCTCTTTGAAACTCCACTACGAGAAACAAAACAGTCATTGTCCAGACAGCAGACTTAATTTAACAATATATATTTTTAATAAAATGTTTTAGCACCGTGTTTGTCCCCACTCCCTCGGCGGATCTTAAGGAATTCAGGCCTTGCTGTGTTGTTTTGAGTTTTCATCTAGGGCTGTGCAACAGAATTTGTCTGGTTGTTTTGTTTTAAAAAAAGACGTGAGTCGGGTACGTTAAAAA
>NW_005054938.1:10731-11267 GCF_000277835.1 Geospiza fortis
GGCAGCAGGGCCAGGGGGGTCCCAGGAAGAGCTGCAGGGCTGGGCTGAGCCGGGCCGGCCCGGGGGTCTGCCGGGACCCCCAAACCCAGCGCGTGGCCGTGCAGAACCCGCACGACCGGGCAGCACCGGCACCTGGAGCTGCAGGGCCCCGCAGGGTCAGCACCCAGAGCCACAGGGCTGTGCAGGACCAGCACCCGGAGCTGCAGGACCGTGCAGGGTCAGCACCCAGTGCCATAGAGCCGTGCAGGACCTGCCAACAACGTTGCAGGGCCGTGCAGGACCAGCACCCAGCACCTCAAGGCCATGCAGGATCAGCACCCAGCGCCACAGGGCCGTGCAGGCCCTGCATTTGCCACGGTGAGGCCACACAGGGCCTGCAATCAGCGCTGCAGGGCCTGCAATCAGCGCTGCAGGGCCATGCAGCACTAGCATCTAGGTCTGTGGGACTGTGCAGGACCCACAGGCAGAGCCGTGAATCCATGCAAGACCCACAGGCAGGGGCATGGAGCCATGCAGGACCCACAGGCAGTGCAGTG
>NW_005054938.1:12958-17457 GCF_000277835.1 Geospiza fortis
CTCCTCTGCCTCCCTCCCCGCTGGGCTTTCCCGCTGCCGTTTCCCCCTCTCCGAGAGCGGCGCTGGCGTCTCGTCTCGCCCGCTGCTCCGAGAAGTGGAAACCAAACCGACAGGAAAACCCAGCCAGAAAAGAGCGGAAAATTAAAAGGTTACCCAAAAAAAAAAAAAAGGTTTTGGTTTCTTTTCTTCTTTTTTTTTTCTTCCGTTTCGTCATCATTTGTTTGCTTTCGTCGTCTTCGTTTTTTTTTTTTTTTTGTTTGCTTCTTGTGGTTTTTGTTTGTTTTTAAATAGCTAAAGCTGATCCTGGGAAATTCCGGAGAGGACACCGACCCCTTTCGCTCGGGGAGACGTGTGCTGGGTTCCCGTCGGGCTGCGAAATCCCGTCTCTCTTCTGGGTGCTGACTCTTCTCTCATTCCGTGTGTTCACTTCTCTTGGCGTGGATGTGTTTGTTACCGACTCGCTCCGTGAGTGTGGCCAGTCCCTGCCCATCTCTAGACGCAGGCAAAGTATTCCTTCAGGGGCGCGAAGAGGTGGCGGATCACCGGCACGCTCCAGGACCTGCCGAGCAGTCTCTGCCGGGCCAGGCGGCTCATGTTGGACACGTCCGTGTAGTGCACGGGGAAGCCAAACACCCTGCGGGACACAGGGGACAGGGGAGCGGTCAGCGTGGCAGGCACGGGTCCTGCAACGCCTCCGTGGCCTTCAGCAGCCCAGGATAGGGATGCCAAGTCATGGTGAATGGGCTAGAAGCCCCTGTTCCACCTTTGGACCCTTGCTTATGTCTCTGTAACCCTCTAGGTCACTTTCCTTTAACCCTTGTTTATCTCTCTGTAACCCTCTAGGTCACTTTCCATTAACCCTTGTTTATCTCTCTGTAACCCTACAGGTCACTTTCCTTTGACCCTTGTTTATCTCTCTGTAACCCTACAGGTCACTTTCCTTTGACCCTCGCTATTGGACAATTTGTGATACCCATGTACCCTACATAAAGAGCTGGTTTTGCCCAGCTCGGGCAGAAGAGCTGTCACTGGGAACCTTCACAGAAGAATCAATAAAGATTGATTCTTTATTGAATCAATAATTCAATAAAGAATTTTGTGGAAATTCTCCCGTGGAACCCCACAAAGCCTTCTCCTCTCTCTCTCTGTGTCTGCCTGCCTGGGCACCTAGCAAGCTGAAGGGCTGAAATCACAATGAGCTGATAATCACTAAAGAGCTGATATCACTTAAGCTAGCTAAGGTTGCCTGTGGCTGAGAACTGCTTGGGAGCTCGGACAGTCTGTCCCAAACAGGACTGCACTATCTGGGACCCCTGCAGCCTGCTGGGGACACCCTGAACCCAGCAGAAGGTGTCATTAGATCAGGGCTGGGCTGTGGCATGGGCAGGACCCAGCCCTACCTCTCCATCTCCGTGCACCACAGGATGTCCTCCTTCCTTGTCCCCTACCTCTGCATCTACGTGCACCACAGCATGTCCTCCTTGTCCCCTACCTCTGCATCTCTGTGCACCACAGGATGTTCTCCTTCCTTGTCCCCTACCTCTCCATCTCCGTGCACCACAGGATGTCCTCCTTCCTTGTCCCCTACCTCTGCATTCCCCTACCTCTCCATCTCCGTGCACCACAGGATGTTCTCCTTGTCCTGTGCACCACAGGATGTTCTCCTTCCTTGTCCCCTACCTCTCCATCTCCGTGCACCACAGGATGTTCTCCTTGTCCCCTACCTCTCCATCTCCATGCACCACAGGATGTTCTCCTTGTCCCCTACCTCTCCATCTCCGTGCACCACAGGATGTCCTCCTTCTCGTTCATGAACACGGGGAAGTGCTGGTCCTTGCCCTGCTTGATGGAGTTGGAGCGGGTGGTGATGGTTCGCACTTTGCTGAACTGCAAGAGGCACGGGCTGGTCAGGCTGGGCTGGGATGGAGCAAATCCCACCCTGGGAGCCCCACTGATCCCTCCTGGAACACCCACCCTGCACCCCAGAGAGCCTGGCACTGCTGCTGAGAGCACTGGGACCCCCACCCTGCACCCCAATGAGCCTGGCACTGCTGCTGAGAGCACTGGGACCCCCACCCTGCACCCCAGAGAGCCTGGCACTGCTGCTGACAGCACTGGGACCCCCACCCTGCACCCCAGAGAGCCTGGCACTGCTGCTGAGAGCACTGGGATCCCCACCCTGCACCCCAGAGAGCCTGGCACTGCTGCTGAGAGCACTGGGATCCCCACCCTGCACCCCAGAGAGCCTGGCACTGCTGCTGAGAGCACTGGGATCCCCACCCTGCACCCCAGAGAGCCTGGCACTGCTGCTGAGAGCACTGGGATCCCCACCCTGCACCCCAGAGAGCCTGGCACTGCTGCTGAGAGCACTGGGATCCCCACCCTGCACCCCAGAGAGCCTGGCACTGCTGCTGAGAGCACTGGGATCCCCACCCTGCACCCCAGAGAGCCTGGCACTGCTGCTGAGAGCACTGGGATCCCCACCCTGCACCCCAGAGAGCCTGGCACTGCTGCTGAGAGCACTGGGATCCCCACCCTGCACCCCAGAGAGCCTGGCACTGCTGCTGAGAGCACTGGGATCCCCACCCTGCACCCCAGAGAGCCTGGCACTGCTGCTGAGAGCACTGGGATCCCCACCCTGCACCCCAGAGAGCCTGGCACTGCTGCTGAGAGCACTGTACAGCCAACAGCCAAGAGGGACACAAAGGACAGCGGAGTGCCACCCCTCTGGGACAGGACCAGCCACCCCTATGGGGGAGCCACCACAGGTTTCTAGGGTGTGCCAGCACCTCTTTGTCAGACTCCTGCTCTTGCCCAGCCCTGACCAGGCTCAGGGGACCCCCAGAGGCACAGCTGAGCTGAGGGAGGGCCCAGGAGTGCAGCCCACCCTCCCAGAGCTGCCCAGGAGTACAGCCCACCCTCCCAGAGCTGAGGGAGGGCCCAGGAGTGCAGCCCACCCTCCCAGAGCTGCCCAGGAGTGCAGCCCACCCTCCCAGGGCCAGCCAGGGGCTCAGCTCTGCCTGCTCACCTGTTCATGCCGGGCAGGTTCCCCCAGAAGTAGCGTGCCCGGTGTGCTGCAGACACTTCTTTGGCATCGATCATGACGGGATTGGACTGAGGGAGGGAGGGAGGGAGGGAGAAGGGTCAGACCTGCCCCTGGGGTTAGGGCCAGTGGGGCTGGGCAGCTGTGTGTTCCACATTGCAATGCAGGATGTTTTCTATTTCCATCTGCATCACAGATTATCTTTGCCAAGTGGGCAGTTTGCCATATCTCTCTCTCTCAGTGACCACAATCACTCCTCCCTGGGACCTCTGCTGATAACAGACTATTGAATATCAGCGCATGACTGATAAGAACTACAGCATCCCGTTGTGAGATGCTCCGCCCAGAGGGAGGAGCCAAGCATTGCTACCCAGATATAGTCTGAGATTCTGGAACACCAGCTCGGCTTTTCTCCACGGGATTCCCCAGAGGAACAGCAGCTGCCTCTTCTTCCACTGGATCTTCCGAGGAAAGAATACATCCTTCTCTACAGAACCTCCTTGCTCCAACAGAACCACACCTGATACTTCAGAGGACTGCAGCCACATTTTCAATCGGACTGCCACCAACACCCTGACCAACAGGGTGTCAGGTTGGGTTCTGACTCTGTCGGTGCTGTTCTAGTGTACTGCATTGTTTATTTTATCCTTTAATTGGGGGTCAATACAGAGTTAGATTGCTGTGCAAATGGTTTTACCTTTTTGATTACTATTTGTTTTTTTTGTTTTTTTACCGAATCCTGAACTGTATCTTTAAGATTAAATGTAAAACAAATCCATCTCCCTCATTTTGGACATTCAATTCCAAATCTATTACCACTTTTTCCCAAGTTTCTTGTAATCCAATAATTTTCTCCGTTTTGCCTACAGGTTCTTAATTTGGATGTGTTACAACAGTGGCTGTTGACATAGGTGTGTGTAACAAAAGAGGAACTCTGGTTTCTTTCCATGTGATGCTTTCTGCAGCATTTGTGACACAATCTTGCTGGCATCCCGAAAGGGAAAAGACAACAAATGGGTGCCAGCGTCGCAGACATCTTTTTATGAAAATCCTTTTCTTGGGACTTTTTCTTCCTGAGAAGCTGTGAAGCCTCAAGGACAAAATGTAAATTATGATTATCTGCTGCTGTGGAATGCAACAGTGAATCTGTGATTGGTCTCATGAGGTTGTTTGTAATTAATGGCCAATCACGGCACAGCTGGCTCTCTCTGTCCGAGCCACAAACCTTTGTTATTCATTCTTTTCCATTCTTAGCCAGCCTTCTGATAAGAACTTTTTCTTCTATACTTTTAGTATAGTTTTAATGTAATATATATATCATAAAATAATAAATCAAGCCTTCTGAAATATGGAGTCAACATCCTCGTCTCTTCCCTCATCTGAAAACCCCTGTGAACACGGTCACATGCCAGAAACAGGAAGATTTTTATTTCTTCTCTATTAAAGAACTGTTATT
>NW_005054938.1:17485-18763 GCF_000277835.1 Geospiza fortis
GACCAAGGCGCTGTGGGGGTGGGAGCTGGGTGTCCCCAGGGCTGCGGGGGGCGGCCCCAGGCGGGCACTGACCTCCAGGAAGCGCGAGATGTCCCTCTTGTCACTCACTCCCATGGCCACCACGTTCTCGAAGAGCCAGAAGAAGGGCCGGTCGTCGCCCTCCTTGGGCCGGGCTTCGTGCAGCAGGCGGTAGAACTCGAAGAAGAGGCGCCCGGTGCCCTCTGCGGGGACAGAGGAGGGGCTGGGCTAAGGGCTGGGGGTCTCTGTGAGCCCCGGGAGGCCAGCCCCACCCCGGAGGAGCCCCAGCCCTCTCCTACCGTACCGTAGAGACCCTTCCTGGCTGGGTTGACGATGGACAGGTCGTTGCAGGGGCTGCCCCCAATGACCAGATCAAAGGGGCCCCACTCCTGTATCTGCAAGAGGGAGACAAAGGAGAGCCCAGGTGAGCCAGGTGCTGCCACAGCCACGATGGCGGCCTGGAGCCCCACGTTTCTCTTCACAGAGAAAAGCAAGGCACAGTTCTTCCCGAGAATATTGCTCGGATTCACATTGTCTGAACCTAAGAGAAAGAAAACACAATTCTTACCATTTGCTGTGCCTGTGTTTGTGCCAAAGTAGAATGCAATGTGGAGATTGTTTACCCACAGTGATGGGGTTTTGTTTCCTTGGCCTCTCAGAGCCAGGTGTGTGTGTGTGTGTGTGTGTGTGTGTGTGTTGGTTGGGACTGTTGAGGCACAGTCACGAGATTCAGAGCAGTGTGAGCAGGGCTGAGTGCTTGGCAGGTTCAGGTTTAGGTGTACAGAATAATATAGTGGAATGAAGTAATTAATTAGCCTTCTGATAAGACGGAGTTCTCACCATTCCTCCTTCCTGGGGCCCTCACAGAGCAGCTCTAGTGGCCGAGCTCCCCAGCGGGAAGGGACCCACCAGGACCATGGGGTCCCGCTCAGGACACCCTGACACCCACCCTGGGCCCGAGGGCCGCCCCAGTGCCCTGGGGGGGTCCTGGTGCTGGCAGGGAGGGGTCAGGATGGCACCTACGTGTTTCTGGGTGACGTTGCGGACGTCCCCGACGTACATGATCTTGCCCTGGTGCCTCACCATGCCCACGGTGATGGAGTCCTCGCACACCTCGGAGGCAATGTACCTGTCCACCTGGATGCCCAGGTCCTTCAGCACCAGCAGCCCTGTGGGGAGCCATGGGGAGTGGGCCATGCACGGTTAAAGGGTCCACAGCCCCGTCCCCAGCTGTCCCACCCTGCAGGGCTGTCCCATTCC
>NW_005054938.1:19469-23285 GCF_000277835.1 Geospiza fortis
GGAACACCCACAGGAACACCCACAGACCTGTCCATGGGAACACCCACAGGAACACCCACAGACCTGTCCCCAGGAACACCCACAGACCTGTCCCTATGAACACCCACAGGAACACCCACAGACCTGTCCATAGGAACACCCACAGGAACACCCACAGACCTGTCCATGGGAACACCCACAGACCTGCCCACACCCCGTGGCCTGAGACCCCCAGCTCCTCTCAGCCCAGCAATCCAACCCCCCCCACGCCCTGGGGGGGCCCTGCAAGGGGCACGGGGCAGGGACCCCCACCCACCTGTGGCGATGCCATCGAAGAGCGAGAGCACCCGGATGGGCTTCCTCTTCTCAGCAGGCACCGGCGGGTACACCTTGGGGGGGTCCTGCAGCCAGGGCAGGGGGTCAGAGGCAGGGCTTGGGGGTCAGTGGGGCAGGGGCATCAGCAGGGTGGGGAGGGGCTTGGGGAGTCAGTGGGGCAGGAGATGGGGTCAGCAGGGAGGGGAGAGGCTGGGGGGTCAGCAGGGCAGGGCTGGGGGTCACTGGCACATGTAGCAGTTCCAGGGGTCCTCCTTGATGGCCGCCTGCGCCGCCCCCGGGCCCACCAGCAGGTCCACGCACTCCACGCAGAAGCGCCTGGCACAGGGGGCGCCCGGGGTCGGCACGGGGCTCCTGCCAGCGCGGGCACCGCCAGGATGTGGGCAGCGCCACGGCAGGACTGGGCCATCGCCGCTGGGGTCCCGCAGACCTGCCCACTGCCACCCCTGCTCTGAGAGCCAGCTCCACGCTGGGACTGGGCACTGCCACAGCTTGGCCCAGCCCCAAACCAGAGCTGGCATCACCCAGAACCCCATGGCGGGACTGTGGCATCACCAGAACCTCCCCAGCCCCAAACCAGAGCTGGCATCACCCAGAACCCCATGGCAGGACTGTGGCATCACCAGAACCTCCCCAGCCCCAAAACAGAGCTGGCATCACCCAGAACCCCATGGCAGGACTGTGGCATCACCAGAACCTCCCCAGCCCCAAACCAGAGCTGGCATCACCCAGAACCCCATGGCAGGACTGTGGCATCACCAGAACCTCCCCAGCCCCAAACCAGAGCTGGCATCACCCAAATCCCATGGCAGAACTGTGGCATCACCAGAACCTCCCCAGCCCCAAACCAGACCTGGCATCACCCAAATCCCATGGCAGGACTGTGGCATCACCAAAAGCCTGTCCCATAGCAGACCTGGGCCATCAGAGGAACTCCTGAGCTCCACAGCAGCACTGGAGCCTTGCCAGAACCTTCCCCAGCCTTGCAGGATCTCATCCCTGCCAAAACCTCCAAAGCCCCACAGCTGGACTGACATCACCCAAAACCCCACGGCAGGACTGTGGCATCACCAAAAACCTCAGCCCCAAACCAGAGCTGGCACCACCAAGAACCCCATGGCAGGACTGTGGCATCATTAAAACATCCCAAAGCAGGACTGGCATCATTAACTGGCATCACATTGGCACCATGAAAATCTTTCCATTCTTGCACTGGGACATCAGAAATCCTCCCAGCCCCAAACCAGGACTGGCACCACTGAAATCCTACCCCAGCACTGAAGCAGCACCAGAACTGCCCATGCTGGGGCTGTGGCATCACCAGAACATTGCCAAGCCCCACAGCAGGACTGGCAGCCCCCGACTTCCATGCCAGGTCTGTGGCACTACCAGAACCTCTCTAGCTCCACATCAGGACTGGATATTAGGATATTTTGTAATGCCTACCACAAAATATCCCAGATTTGGTGCTGAGGTGAATAAATCTGGTCAGGTATGGGTCTGAAATGCAGATTGGGCTGCAGAGGTCGAGCTCTGGGTGGAGCCCCAGCTTGAGCTGCTGAGCTTTGGAATAGCAGAGAGGATGAGGAAGGGTGACCCAGGCAGGTGAATGGACACAGAGACCCAGCAGGAGTCCAGATAACACAACAAAGGAGATAAAGAGCTGCCTGGCAGCCAGGTGGATGCACAGGAGCTGAGGAGTCTGGGGGAACAGTGAGACTTGTAGAGGGGACACTGAGGGGACAAAACCCGGGGGTTCTTTAGTGGGGATCCCTCCTTGGAGGCACCAGCTCAGCTGTGTTTGCATTTCTGTGCCACGAATAAATGGCTTTGCTGAAGGAGACATCTCAGACTGTCATTGGCAAGCTGGGCTGGAGCCAGGGGGGAAACAGGGTGTGGGGCCATGGGGAGCCCAGCTGGGCCCTCTGCAGCCCAGGGCTCTGGCCACAGCAGGACAGTCCCTGGCACTGGCAGTGTGACAGCCCAGGAGGCTCAGAAGGCTCAGACTGGGACATTTCCTGAATGACATCACCGAATTTCCACACATTTCCTGAATGACATCACCGAATTCCCACACATTTCCTTAATGACATCATCGAATTCCCACACATTTCCTGAATGACATCACCGAATTCCCACACATTTCCTGAATGACATCATCGAATTCCCACACATTTCCTGAATGACATCATCGAATTTCCACAAATTTCCTTAATGACATCACTGAATTCCCACACATTTCCTTAATGACATCACTGAATTTCCACACATTTCCTGAATGACATCACTGAATTTCCACACATTTCCTGAATGACATCACCGAATTTCCATGCCAGGACTTGGCATCACCAGAACCTCCCACAGGACTGGCATCACTGACCATGGTGGGATGGTGGCATCACCACACCCTACCCAGACTGGGACATCAAAGCCTGAAGTCCAAGGGGACAGTAGCACCACCAGGACCTCCCTGGCACCACCAGGACCTCCCTGACACCACCACACCTGCCTGCTCCTGTGCCACAGATCACAGCACTGCCAAAACATCCCAGCCCAAACCAGGACTGGCTGAACTCCTATGCCAAGACTGTGGCACCACCAAGCCTTCTCAGGTTTTGGGACACCACCAAAACCCCCCAGTGCCACACCAGGACTGGCATCACCAAAGGCACGTGGCAGGAATGTGGCAACACCAAACCTGCCCAGCCCCATGGCAGACAGGAGTGGGGCCCCAGTGGGAGCTGCCTGGTTCCAGCCCAGCCCCTGGCACCCCAAGCCCCTGGCACCCCCAGGCACCTGCAGCAGTTGTTGTTGCCACACATGAGGACCTCACGGCCACCGCAGCAGATGGTGCAGTAGGACTGGTAGCCGTCGTCGTCGTACTGGTACGCACACTCCAGGAAGCAGTTCTGGGGACAGCCGGGGTGTCACCGCGGGCCTGGGGACACTGGGGACCCCACCTCAGGGTGGGGCACACCCTGTGAGCCCCCCAGGCCGTGCCCCACCCCATACCTTGCAGTTTTGGCACATCCCCCCGATGAACAGAGGGTGCTCCAGGGTCACGTTGAGGCTCCCGCAGGAGATGCAGATGTCTGGGGGAGAAGGGGAGACATCGCCCTGGCACCCCACACCAGTGTGGGGACAGCCTGACTGATCACTCTGGCACCCCACACTGGCATGGGGACACCCTGACCTACCGCCCTGGCACCCCACACCAGTGTGGGGACACCCTGAGCCATCACCCTGGCACCCCACATTGGCATGGGGATACCCTGAGCCATCACCCTGGCACCCCACCCTGGCATGGTGGGGACACCCCGAGCCCTGTCCTGCAGTCCCCAGGACACGCTCACCCCATGCTGGGGTCACAGGAGAGCTGGGGACCAGCCCTGGCAGCAGCAGGCAGGACCCCCAGTGCCCTCCAGCCCCACCCCAGACCCCCCCAGCCCCCGGCAGCGTCCTGGGGGTCCCTGCCAGGCTGAGGGGTGGGACAAGCCCGGCCTT
>NW_005054938.1:24411-24821 GCF_000277835.1 Geospiza fortis
TCTCGTCGTTCGCGGGGCAGGCTGGGAAGATCTTCCCGGCCCGGCTGCTGGCCACCTGGGGGTGTGCAGGTGTCACCAGCCTGTCCCCGGGGTCCCCGAGGCTGCTCTCGCACAGGATCCCCAAAGCCAGGGTCCCCCCAGTGTGGGACAGCTGATCCCAGACACCCCAAAGCCCCCTTAGGGAGCACACGTGTCCTTTGGGGGTCCCCCACCGCACCCCCTGTGCCTTCTGAGAGACCTCCAGGTGGGACAGCAGGGGAGGCAGGGCCGGGTCCTGGCAGGGTGGAGAGGGAGCTGCTGCTGCCCCAGGTGGAGCCCGTGACCCGGGATGTCCCCATGGCTGGGCAGTGTCACCTCCTGGCTCAATGGTGTCACTCCACGGCTCGGCGCGGTGCCCCCCCCGGGGCCGG
>NW_005054938.1:25159-25982 GCF_000277835.1 Geospiza fortis
GCACTGCCCCCATGGCTCGGCACTGGCCCCCATGGCTCGGCAGTGTCCCCTCACCTGCAGCACCTCGTAGATGGCCTTGCGGTACATGGGCTGCTTGTTGTAGGTGGCCTGGTGGAAGGCGCTGGCGAAGGAGCTCAGGGGCAGCAGCTTCTCCACGCACACCTGGGGACACACGTGGGGACACCGCTGTCACCCGCTGCCACCCAGGGGTGACACTTACCCCTGAGGGGTGTCACTTACCCCTGAGGGGTGCCACTTACCACCCAGGGTGTCACCTACCCCCCCTGGGGTGCCACCTACCCCCGAGGGGTGTCACCTACCACCCCAGACTGTCACTTACCTCCGAGGGGTGCCACTTACACATCTGGGGTGTCACCTACCTCCCTGGGGTGTCACTTAACCCCCTGGGGTGTCACTTATCACCCCAGGGTGCCACTTACCCCTCAAGGGTGCCACTGACCCCTGAGGGGTGTCACTTACCACTCCAGAGTGTCACCTGCCCCCCCAGGATGTCCCCTGCCCCCGAGGGGTGCCACCTACCAGTGTCCCCTGCCCCCGAGGGTGTCACTTACCACGGAGAACTTGGCGTGCCCTGGGCGCGGGGGGAGCGGCCGGTCATCCACCAGGACACGATGCGCCCGGGCCACCAGGAGAAGCCCCTCAGCTTGCCCCACACCAGCTCGCCGATGCCGAACCCGCGCCCGTCCTGCGGCAACAGGGGACAGGGGACAGGGCGGGGTCAGCACGGTGCCACCCAGCCCGGCCTGTGCCTCCAGGTGGGGCAGCAGGGGAGGCAGGGCCCGGGCCTGGCAGGGGGGGGGGG
>NW_005054938.1:30180-31735 GCF_000277835.1 Geospiza fortis
CCATTCCATTCCATTCCATCCCATCCCATCCCATCCCATCCCATCCCATCCCATCCCCTCCTTCATCCCTTGCCCCATCCCCTTCATCCCAACCCACGGTCCCACCTCTGTCCCCATCTCCACAGCTGGCACGGGGTGGGGGGGTCCCAGCCTGAGGGGTCCCAGCGTGGACATGAGAGGGACAGCACCTGCCCTGGGTGTCCCTGTCCCCGTGTCTCTGTCCCTGCACTGACCCTGGGTGTCCCTGTCCCCAGGTGTCTGTGTCCCTGCACTGACCCTGGGTGTCCCTGTCCCTGTGTCCCTATCCCTGCACTGCCCCTGGGTGTCCTTGTCCCCAGGTGTGTCACTGCACCGCCCCTGGGTGTTGCCCCTGGGTGTCCCTGTCCCCGTGTCCATGTCCCTGCACTGCCCCTGGGTGTCCCTGTCCCCGTGTCCCTGTCCCCGTGTCCCTGTCCCCACACTGCCCCTGGGTGTCCCTGTCCCCATGCCAGCTGCACCCCCCGGGGCTGAGGCCTGAGGAAGAGGAGGCCAAGCTGGAGGGGGCTGGGTTGTCCCTGTGCCCACGGTAGCGGGGTTGGTGACCCCAGCTGAGACAGACAGTGGGGACTGTCCCCAAAGTGGGACATGGGCGGTGGGTGGCACAGAGGGGGTGACCCCAGCGGCTGTGAATGACCCCAGGGCCAGCAGCCAGCTCTGCTCCCCAAAATCAGGGCCCAGGAGTGACCAGTGACAGCTCTGGAGGCCCTCGGGGTTTGGGGGCCCCATGGAGAGGAGCTGACAGTGCCCAGGGATGGGGCAGGGCAGGGGGCTGTGCCTGGGACCCCTCCAGGAGGAGGGAAGGGGGCACACCCTGTGACCTGTGGGACACCATGGCCGTGCCAGCCATGCCCTGTGCCCTGTGGGGCACTGTGAGTGTACCAGCTGTGCCCTGTGTCCCATGGGGCACTGTGAATGTACCAGCTGTGCCCTGTGTCCCGTGGGGACACCATGGCCATGCCAGCCATGCCCTGTGCCCTGTGGGACACTGTGAGTGTACCAGCTGTGCCCTGTGTCCCATGGGGACACCATGGCCGTGCCAGCATGCCAGCCAGCCCTGTGGGACATTGTGAGTGTACCAGCTGTGCCCTGTGTCCCATGGGGACACTGTGAGTGTACCAGCTGTGCCCTGTGGGGACGCTGTGGCCATGTCAGCTGTGCCCTGTGTCCCATGGGGACACCACGGCCATGTCAGCCATGCCCTGTGCCCCATGGCATGGCCTGGCCATGCCCACTGGGATGCCCTGGCTGTGCCACCGTCCCTGTGGGTGCCAGCAGGAGGGTGCTCGGCAGCAGGGCTACGAATGGTGCCCAGGAGGTGGCACAAGGGGACACAATGCCAGGGAGCCCCGCTGGCAGTGGGGACGATGCTGAGAACGGGGTGAGGGGTATGATGGGGACCCTGGGGCACACACAGAGCCCTGTCCCTGCTGCCCATGAGCAGCTGCCAGCACCATGGCTGTGCCATGCCTGTGCCAGGCTGCTGCCACGATCCCGGCTGTGGCACACGCCGGTTCCC
>NW_005054938.1:31805-32215 GCF_000277835.1 Geospiza fortis
CAGGAGAAGGGTGGGGGGCGGCTCCGCTGCCCGCGGCTGCCGAGCGAGGGCGGCCCCAGGGGCACAGGGGCGAGGAACAGGGCCAGGGGCCCAGGGCCCCGGTGCCAGTGGGGCAGTGACACCATTGGCAGCACGGAGCACCCTTTCCACCTGCCCCAGGGCACGGCCACACCGGCCTGCCCTGTGTGCCCGCTCGAGCCCTGTGTGCCCTGTGCCACCATCCCCTGTGTGCCTGGCCAGTCCTAGATCTGGCTCTGTGCCACTGTCCCCAGTCCTGGCCCTGGCTCTGTGCCACCGACGCCGTGGGACTCTCAGGGCTCGGTGGCCCCGTGTGCCCACCCTGCTGGTGCCATGGGACCCTCGGGGCTCGGTGACCCCGCGGTGCCCACCCCGGCGGTGCCAGCGCTCAC
>NW_005054938.1:33361-33914 GCF_000277835.1 Geospiza fortis
CGGCACAGGGGACACAGCACAGGGGACAGCACAGGGGGCACAGCACAGGGGACATGGCACAGGGCACAGCACAGGACACAGCACAGGGGACATGGCACAGGGGGCACAGCACAGGGGGCACAGCACATGGCCTGGAGGCCATGGCATCACAGCTGCACCTTGGTGGGCACCACTGGCACCATGCAGGCGCGGATCTGCCTGGGGCTGAGGGAGCAGGGGGAGATGGTGCCCGTGGGCATGAGGAGCACCACACTGCCTGCTGGGCTGTGGGGCTGTGTCCATCCCCTGGGGTGCCTGTGGGGCTGTGCCCAGCTCCTGGGGTGCCTGTGGGGCTGTGCCCATGTGGGATGTGCTGTGCCCATCTCCTGGGCCCAGCCTCGCAGGGTGCAGCCCCAGGCCGTACTTGCCTCCATTTTCAGGCTGTCGAAGTTGTTGTTTTCCTCCTTCTCGTCCTTGCCTGCACACGGAACAGAGAGCGACCGCCAGCGTCAGTGCGGGGCTGGGACCCCCGGGACCCACACAGGGCAATGGGACCCCCGGGACCCACACAGGG
>NW_005054938.1:35138-36418 GCF_000277835.1 Geospiza fortis
CAGCTGCATCCCTGCCTGTCCCGGCCATCCCTGCCTGCCCCAGATATCCCTGCCTGTTCCAGCTGCATCCCTGCCTGCCCCAGATATCCCTGCCTGTTCCAGCCATCCCTGCCTGCCCCGGCCATCTCTGCCTGTTCCAGCCATCCCTGCCTGCCCCAGATATCCCTGCCTGTTCCAGCCATCCCTGCCTGCCCCGGCCATCTCTGCCTGTTCCAGCCATCCCTGCCTGCCCCAGATATCCCTGCCTGTTCCAGCCATCCCTGCCTGCCCCGGCCATCTCTGCCTGTTCCAGCCATCCCTGCCTGCCCCAGATATCCCTGCCTGTTCCAGCCATCCCTGCCTGCCCCGGCCATCTCTGCCTGTTCCAGCCATCCCTGCCTGCCCCAGATATCCCTGCCTGTTCCAGCCATCCCTGCCTGCCCCAGATATCCCTGCCTGTTCCAGCTGCATCCCTGCCTGCCCCAGATATCCCTGCCTGTTCCAGCTGCATCCCTGCCTTCCCCAGATATCCCTGCCTGTTCCAGCCATCCCTGCCTGCCCCAGATATCCCTGCCTGTCCCGGCCATCCCTGCCTGTTCCAGCCATCCCTGCCTGTTGCAGCCATCCCTGCCTCTGCCAGCTCTGGCCCTGCCTCCGCCAGCTGCATCTCAGCCTCTTCTTGCTCTATCCTTGCCTGTCCCAGCCATCCCAGCCTCTTCCAGCTGCATCCCAGCCTGCCCCAGCTACCCCTGCGTCTTCGACTTCCATCCCAGCCTTTTCCAGCTCCATCCCTGCCTTTTCCAGCTCCATCCCAGCCTTTTCCAGCTCCATCCCTGCCTGTCCCAGCTCCATCCCAGCTCCCTGTCCATCCGGACCCTCCCTGGCTCAGCATGGCCTGTCAGTCTGTGATGATTGCAGTCAGGAAGGCCCCAGTGCCAGAGCTGGCAATGCTGAGAAGGCTGTCCCGGGGTCCAGAGGGACCACCTGGGCTCCAGCCTGTGCCATGGCCTCTGCTCCTGTCCCGGGGCTCACCTGAGAGCCCTTCCTGGGGGTGTCACACACACCAGGGCTCACCTGAGAGCCCTCCCTGCAGGTGTCACACACACCGGGGCTCACCTGAGAGCCCTCCCTGCAGGTGATCCCTGGGGGGCTGGGGATCCCTGGGGGGCTGGTGGTACCTGAGAGGCCGGGGGTCCCTTAGGGCTGGGGGTCTCTGGAGGTCCCTGGGATCCCTGAAGGGATGGGGGTCTCTGAAGGGCTGGGGGTTCTTCGGGGACTGGGGATTCCTGAGGGGCTGGGGG
>NW_005054938.1:37504-38003 GCF_000277835.1 Geospiza fortis
CAGCCAGTCCCACCCCGTGCATGCCAGGTGTGCCAGGTGCTGCTGCCTGCCAAAGGGACCCTGGGACCAGGACGGGTGTCACAGCAGCCAGCACACATGGGTGTGACACCGTTGGGACCAGGACAGGTGTCAGAGCAGCCCCAGGGCCAGGAGACATGGCTGTGACACCCTCATGAGCAGGACATGCTGCTGTGTCACCCTGAGGAGCAGGACACTCCACCATGGCAGTCTCAGGACCAAACACACAGGTGTGTGTGTGACACGTGTGTGACAGGTGTGTGTGAGAGAGAGAGACAGGTGCATGTGACAGGTGTGTGTGTGTGACACGTGTGTGACAGGTGTGTGTGTGTGACACGTGTGTGACACACGTGTGTATGTGACAAATGTGTGTGACACGTGTGTGACAGGTGTGTGTATGTGACAGAAGTGTGTATATATGACAGGTGTGTGTGTGACAGGTGTGTACATGGCAGGTGTGTGTGTGCGTATGACAGGCACA
>NW_005054939.1:0-4362 GCF_000277835.1 Geospiza fortis
CTGGTAGGAATTCCTTTTGTAGCAGATAACTGGCGTGTCTATAATTCAGAGCTCCTCCGCACGACAGGTAAGAGACCCAACCTGGTAGATACTTGGGACTAGCAGACAAAAATGTTGCCCAATGCTCTAGAGGAACCCCAAGAATTGGACCTGTTGGGATCCTCCAAAGCAACACACTGTGTCAAATTTTACTTCAGACGTCCGAAGAATAATTGGCCAGAAATTGACCAGACAAAAAACACATACCGAAAAGACATATCACTCATTAACAAAGCCTATAACTTTCCAGATTGGTATAATTACACTGCTCGCATGATCCCTGTATCCTCTCTCCACCCCAAACTATTACCCAAGGGAACGTTTCTCATCAGTGGTGGCCAAGTATGGGCGGGGATCCCCTCGCATCTCCAGGGAGGTTCCTGTAGCCTTGGCAAACTTTCTACCCTCCCACCAAATATCACCTTGTTACATAATTGGAAAAAAGAAAGCAAATTAAAAGTTCCTACACGGAATTTGATGAAAATTGCGATCCCCAATTATACAATTGGAATAAACCAAAAAGGGTTGCTGTCTCCCTATTCCTACCATGGATAGCTGCAGCTAAAGCCCTTGGTGAGATAAATCACCTAGGGTGCTTGCTCAGTAAGCAGGCCAACGCTACATCTGCTGTCCTGAGTGATCTTTTAAAGGATGAGGAAACCACAGACATGCATCACTTCAAAATCGAGCAGCAATTGACTTCCTACTGCTTGCCCACGGACATGGCTGCCAAGACTTCGAAGGGATGTGCTGCTTCAATTTCTCTTCACACTTGGAATCCATGCACACAAACATCCAGAAAATGAAGGAACTTGTGAAGGACTTAAAAGTAGAAAACAACCGAGACTGGGTCAATTAAGTTTTCGGTCAATGGGGATTACCAGGATGGGTTGCATCTTTGGTTACGGGAATTTTGTGGATTTTCCTTGTAATTGTCATTGTATTAGCTATGTTCTCATGCCTTTTTCATTGCTTTTAAAGAACTATAGGGAACTCTTTTTTTCTAAATACAGAAAGTGGAGTTGTAGCAGGCACAGGGCCTGCAAGGCCTCCCTGGCGATCAGTTGCCTAAGAAATGCCTAGTCATGATGACCGGACCAAGAGACCCCTCTTCCGCCTCGGACCTTCGTTATCTCTCTGTAAGACCATAGGTCATATCCACTTCAACCCTTACTATTGGACTGTTTCCCAAAACCCACATACCCTATATAAACGCCTGCCTCTGCCCAGCTCAGCAGAAGAGCTGTCACTGTCACCCTTTGCCGAGGCTGCCAATAAAGACACATCTGTGGAACCTCACACAGCTCTTCTCCTCTCTCATCGCTGCGTCTGCCGAGGCATTTAGCAAGCAAACAGCTGAAATCGCTAAAGAGCTGAATTCACCAAAGAGCTGATCTCACTTAAAGAGCTGAGCTGCTTGTTAAGTTTGCCTGCAGCTGGGAGCCTGTCTGGGGCGCCTGAACAGGTTGTGCTTAGCAGGACTTCGCTGTCTGAGACACCTACAGCAGCCAGGGTTGGACAGGACCCAAAAACTCAGCTGTAATAAGAAACAATTACAAGAGCAGAGAAAGGAGAGCTCAGGACTGAGTAACCAGTCAGGTTTATGCTGGCTATAAATTAACTGGATCATACCTCTTAGCTCTAAACAGAGGGACTGAGTGGAAAATGAAGCCTGATTCTCCCACTTGCTTTATGGACCTGAGATACATCCACGAAGGGAATAATTTTAGGTGCTGGTGTGGCACTTCAGAGGAGAGAAGAAGGTAAAGTTTGAATCACCACTGAAAAGTCTTTTTTTTTCTGTCTCATTAATTAGAGACTTAACTGATCAAGTTAGGAGAAATCTGGGCCACAATCTTGTTTGCTTCTAAATGCTCACTAAATGCAATGAAGTATTTTAAATTTATTTAAGATAAGGTGTGGTGTTTGTCCTACTTTTTAATTCTTTAAGGTCTTTGTTCATGACAGATTGAAGCCACCCTAACACCAGACTTATGGGATGTGAGCAGAGGTTTCCTGTGACACTAATCACAGACCATTTTTAGCCTCACAAGCATGAGCAATGGATCTGCAACCGTGTAACAGTGGCCAATGAGCAATCTGAAGTAAAAACAGTTAAGACTGAATTTTCCATTCCTGAAGGCTAGTTGTTTTGTGGCCCAAAATTAATTTTCCTTATCTTATCTTGATTTTCAGTTGCCCTGAGTTCTGCCAGACCATCTGTGCTTAGTCCACTGCTTTCTGGTTTAGGTAGGAATTACCATCTAAAAGACAATATTTGTAGTGCTGGCAAGGCTTCCATTTCTCCAGTTTCCACACAGTAAATTTGTTATTTACCACCAAACAACTAAACACATGGGCTTTAAGTGGAACTTTTTCAAATTGCTAAGTCTAAACAAATAAATAAAGCATGAGAGAAAGGAATCCTGACGAATGTCAGACCTGCTTCCCTGTATGCTTGATAATGGGGTAGAAGAGAAACTCAGGTATAAGCAATGATGAAAAATATTAAATGTTTGCATATTTTTAATGCTTGGAAGAAAATCCTCAAATTGTAACTTGTAACAGTCTGCCATCTTAAAAGCTAATTATGTGTAAATTTGATTATAGAAAGGTATTCTAGAGTATTCAGGCTATATTTAAGATAATGAAGTTTTCTTCCTGTCTTAGGTTGCAAGATGTAGCTGGGGATGTGTATTCTATTGCCATCTGTTAGAGGTGGGGCAGTTATCTTCTGTTAATTGGGCCACCTGTTAAAACCAGGTGGGGTAGTTTTTCTTTATCTCTTCCACAACCAATCCTGCCTCCAGGAAATATCTTCTGTTAATGGGTCATTGAGTCTCACTGCATGACTGATAAAATTACATAATCCCATTGTGAGATGCCCCGCCCAGGGGGAGGAGCCAAGCATTCCCACCTGGATATAACCTGAGCTTTTGGGACACCAGGGCACCCTTTTCCCACTGAATTCCCAAATGAGCAGCTGTGTTCTTCACTGGATTCCCAGAGGAAGACCAGGCCTATCTATACCGTCACCATACCTTCAGAGGAAAACTACACCATTCTACAGGAGCACTGCTTCAACAGAACTATATTTGTCACTCCAGGAGGGCTGCAGCCACCATTTAATCAGACTGCTACCAACAGTGTCAGGTTGTATTCTGACTCTGTCAGTGTTGTTTTGTATAACTGCATTTTTATTTTTTCCTAATAAAGAACTGTTACTCCTACTCCCATATTGTTGGGGTCTCTAGCTTATCAGAGTGACCCCGAGAAATGTTAAAAAGTCTCTTTTCCCAGCCCGGCGCTTGAAGAAGGAGTCAGGGCTCTTCATTTCTCGGTCTCAAGGTTGTTTATTGTATCTCATCTATAAAATTCTTTCTCCTGTCCTGCCGAGGTCCGCTCAGCAAGACAGTCAGAGGCATTCTCTCTGCCCCCGGGGCGGTGTTATGTCTTTATACTAAAAAACTACATATACAATGTTTACAATTACCTTCCAATACCTATCACCTATGTTAGACAGTGGGCTTCTACTCTAAACCAAACTAAAAGTGCCAACATCACAGCAGAAGATGGAGGCCAAGAAGAAGAACAAGAAAGGCAGGACACACCTAGATCCCTCCATCTTGCCCCCTGAACCTCCATTCTAAAAAAACCCCAAATCTACTTTTTCACCTCGTGATAAATTCACTATCATTCTACTTAATTTGTCATGGCTTGCAGATCTTCATCTAAGGTTGGTAACTTGCTCCAGGGGTCATAATCAAACCCACAGGTGTCTTGGGCTCTGTGCCAGGGTCTCTGAGCCCCCTAGCAGGGGTCTTGGCAGTCCAGGACAGCCAGAAGGATGTCCTGTGTTCTGACACTTCCCAGGGGATGAATTTTGGGTGAGGAAATGCAAATTGCTGTCCCTGGCTGTGCAGGGTTAATCTCAGTGCAGATGCACGTGGTGCTGTGTAGGAACATTGCGGGGCGTAGCACAGTTGGGACGGACGGAGATCAGAGATCTCTGCAGCCAGGTCAGGAACTTGGGGTTCATTGCAAAGGGCCTGGGTGCAGGGCCCTGCTGGGAGCTGCCAGCCACAGCTCAGAGCAGGCTGAGAGAAGAGAGGGGGAGAGAGGATGAGAGGGTGAGAGAGTAAGAGGGGCAAAAGAGCAAAGTTCCCATTACAATACAATAAATCTTCTTCTGTGCTGAATATTCTAATTCTCACTAACCAATCTAATACAAGATACAAATCCTACAGCATTTACTTACAGGCTATAAGAATCACTACATTACCATACTGTGTTACATTTTAAACCCTAAAAACTCCTCTTTGG
>NW_005054939.1:4865-7533 GCF_000277835.1 Geospiza fortis
CCTACCATGCTGATCTGGGATCTCTGCCTTCCTCCACTGACTGTATAGGCCTTTTGCTAAAGGGATCTGGTTTTCTTCTTCTCCTTGTGTCAGAATTCTGCATGATATTACATACAAGCTGTGTACATCTGTCCTTTCTGGCCTGCCATCTTAATGTCTCTCCATAGAGACCATAGTCCTATGCAAGGTCTTGCTGTGATTGCTATTCTCTCTCTGTTTTCGTGAAATAATGTTGAGAGATGAGTCCAGTACACGTTCCTTGTGCTACTGTTTTATACAAGCATGTAAAAAATTATAATTTCTGCTCCAATGACTTTGCAATTAATAGTTGAACAAAATTGGCTTGAGAGTTATCACCTGGTGAAATTAAGAACTAAGCTTTTATGTGGTGCTAACAATTATTTTGTTAGGGAAACATCCTTTGTTTAAAAAGATATATTCTCTCTGAAAATAACACTGGTTTTTTTTAGGTTTGGAATTGTAAAAATCTAAGCCCGGAATCTAAAGTTCAGTGGTTTTGGGGTTTTGGTTTTGTTTTTGTTTTGTTTTTTTTTTTTTTTGCCATTTTTATTTGACATTTTCTTCTAATCCAGTTTTAATATGCTAATAGACATAGTTTCTTTCTTTTCTGTTGTTCACGCCACAATGTTTCTTTGTCAGAAAGCTATTGGAGAAACTCAGCTTAAATTTTTTTTGCTGCACTAGCCCAAGTCATTCTATCCTCCCTGGTATTTGCACTGGTGCCAGTTACTGGCTGACTGCTGCCTGCAACATAATGCTAGCTCTCATTAGTATCTCTGTATGTTGTCTCCACTCACTTGTGTGCTCTTGTTGTAGTCTTCCTTCTTTTTCTTTCTCCTGGCTGCCACAAGGCAATGTTGGGTTGTTATTTTCGTGGTGTTAGAGAAAAGAGTCTTATCTAGCATGTACCTATTTCTTTTACAACAGATGGCCAACAAATATGAACATTAGTTCCACTGCTTCTGTATCTGAATTATTTTCTTTTCCCAGGTGCAATATAAAAAAGAAAATGTTCTCCCAACTAAGAGTAGTTGCGGCTCCCTGTGCAATGGCACGTGGAGCACACATACAAAAGAAAAAAGCAAGCCACTGATGTTAAATCTACAAACAAACAAGGTTACTAGTGTGCCATTTTCAAATACCTTATCTTCATCTGGTAATTGTAAAATGGACCTTGTTCCAGGGTTAAACCACCTCCAGGAGGTACACTGGGTCACAACCAAAAAAAGGTACAGAAGATGGAGAAGCTGGCAACCATTTCAAGTCTACTACTTGGGCAACTACTGTACGAGGACTTCCAATAATGTCTGCTTCTATCAGCCTATGCTTCCTCTAGTTTGCTGTGACTTGCACAATCAATACCACTGCTTCCTTGTGCCAAATGAAGAATTGCTGATTGTTGCTCATTACTGGCTTCTTTTTTGGACTGGTTGAATTAAAGTAAAGCTTTAACAGATAGAGAGTCTTATTTGATAGATTGCAAAAGTTAATTCTGAATTCAGTCTTGCAAGTGATAAAGTATTAGCCTCTCTGTCCTAGTTCTGGCTTTTTCCTGGAAGACTGGGATTTGGGACCAAGCTATATCACTGTCATGGTTTGACACTGGCGCAATGCTAGTGCTCTTATGAAAATATACTCTTTTTGGTGTTTACTGTGAGATGTGATCAGAAATAGAGCAAAGCAGGCTTTAACTTAGAAATAAAGAAAAAAAACCTATTAATTTACAACTATATGTAAAAAGAAACACACACAGAACTTAGACTGAAAACTTTCTAAAAACATTCTTCCTCCCCCCACTAAATTTTTAATACATCTACTCTTCAGATCATCAACTCTCAGTCTATCACTACTTTTTAGATAATCAATTTTCAGTTCATCAAGGAGAGACGAGTCTTTTTTTGTACTATAGGCTTCTTCTGGAAACACAGTTGAAACTTCTTGTGTTTCTATGACACACGTGGCACTGCCCGGAGATCATTTGGTATTGTGACATTTTTTTTCTACGTACACTGCTCTCACCACTGCACATGGATTAGAGCTGCTTCTAGGGTCCTCTTTTTAAGGATGCTTTGCTTAGTTATAAAAAAAAAGTACAGTCTCTTACTTTCGGGACACTAGTCTTTTTCAAATTCACCCCCTGGGGCTGAGGGGTCTTGAGAACAGAGGTCTTTTTGAAGACGGAGGGCACTACTACTCTCCTCACTTGTCGTCTTTGTTCACACACTTTCACATAACATCACTGCACTCTCTTGGCTCTAAGCCATTGCCTCCCCCTAAATGCAGTCTCTGTGTCACAGGTAAAATGGTTCTGTCTATGGCTATACAAGAAAAGTCTAGCTAAATGCTACTCTATCATCTCTCTTACTTAAGATTTTTCTCAACTTCTTTTGTGGTCCATTTCTTATTACTTCATCTTTATCTCTCTTCTCATTCAACTCTAGGAGGATCAGCATTTGTAAGGTTTTTATCATTCAAGAAAAGGGTTAAAAATTTTAGGCTCTGCCTGTCTAGAACTCCTACGCTGCCCTGCCGGGCACTTTCTCGTTTCACTTCCCCCTTCTCTTTCTCGGCTGGCTGTGTTATTAAATTTCAAGGTGGCACAAGCACAGACACTAGCTCTCTTTCTCTCTCCTGGTGGGGGGGGGGG
>NW_005054939.1:7547-11480 GCF_000277835.1 Geospiza fortis
GCAGGGGAGGTCTGACCTTTTTCATTGACGGAACTCAAGAGAGCTTCCTTCTGGGAGTTCTCTGCTTTTCACCCCCTGTGTTCTCAGAGGCGTATCTATGTCTTCAGTGGCATCACCAGGCGCCAATATTCAAATCTGAGCACCTATTGGTTTGACCACAGCATCCCAAAAAAACTCACTTCCTTTTCAAACCAGGACAATCACTAAGAAGCATCCCTGTGCAGAGTGTCAGACAGAGAGCATCTAAACTTAAACCTTGAGTGGAGCTTGCTGGGAGGTAGAGTTATCATGTTAATTCCATGCATTGGGATTAATTTCTCCTGAGAAATTAGCTTCTTATTTTTTTTCCCTTCACAAAAATGTTTGTGTTTCCACAATCCCCATCCCCAATCTTTTTTTTTTCCAGAGTAGTAGTAGCCTTCAGGAATCTTGAAACAATTAATGTGTAAATTAAAACCAGTAAGAAATGAGATGAGGGCTTTTGGTAGCCGATCCAAGATGTCTAAAATGGCCAAGAAATGTGACAAATCTAACTGCCTCTGAGAGGACATTTCCCGAAAAATTGAGCTATGGAAGCTGGACTCTTTCCTCTCCACAGAAAAACTTTTCTGTCCCCCCCTTTATTTTCAAAATTGAAAGTTCTGCCTGTAACTATGGGGAGAATTGTTCCAGTGAGTCTTTTTGGCAAGCATGACACCAAAGTGTCCTGAAAAGAAAGGGAAGAAGACAAACTACAGACCTGCAGTCATGTTTCTTGCTGTTTCTTATACAGTGTAGGATAGTGAGATGCCTTGATATTACATGAATGCAGGTTGCTAGAGACAGAGAGAGGACTGTAGAAGTTGGAGACTGGCTGACTGCAAAAGTAAAATTTGGATTGCTGTGTCAGGTAGGGAGAAAAGAGTAGATTGGCGTGATTTGTCAAGATCAGATTATCTCGAGACTTTTCTGAGCTATAAACACTTTGACATGCCATTGGAAATTATTTCAAGCCCTGTAAGCTTTTCCAAGTGCTGATTATGCAACCATATTCAGAAACAAAAACAACAGGTCATTTCTTATTGTTTGCTTGTTAATAGCAGTTGATTTTTTTTGTTTTTAATGTCTCCAAGAAATTATACTTGTGAGAGGAAAAACCTTTACACATTTGTTCATCTCAGTTGTATCAGTCTGTTATTAAGGCTGACGTCTATTTGAATGGATTTGTAAGCTTGTGGAATGGTACTGTGTCACAGCACAGCTGGTCTGTAGCTGGACAGATAAATCTGGCCATAAACAGAAATCCAATTTGGCTAAGCCTAGTTCATTATAGAAAAGAAATAAACAAGTCCCTGGGTGAACAATGATAGGATGGATTTGAACTCAACCAGGGGACCTCAGCCAATCTCATTCGATCCTGAATGCAGACATATCATTGGCCAGGGAGCTGGGCAGTGCTGAGATCCCCCACCAATCCGTTGTCCAAGCATGGGAATTTTGAACCCCCCTATAAAAGGGGGTGCCGAACAATAAACCAAGCTGTTTGTCCCATGGTCATTGGTAATTTCTGTCATACCTGTCTCCAACCAACTACCTAACGTATTAGTACTGCTTGATACTGGATGCAGTATCTGTATAGAAATATGTTTTGGAAATTCAGCAGAGGAATAAATGCATGATTAAACACAAAATACTTTACCCCTTTGTGCTTTTCTTGCCCACAGTGTCTCATGTGCATATATATATATGTAATCTACATACAGGCACAGATAAAGGGTTTTATCTCTTGCTGGCAGCTTGCTGAGATCATAATTTTATGACTCGTGTTTTATTTGCTTATGTTTTGTTTTTAAAGACCCTATCAACTCTACAGAACATTTGCTCTCCTTTAATATGTGTGGGCCCTAAAATAACTGCAAGATGGCAGCATCACTAACAAACCACCCGTTCTCCTTGTGGAAATTAATCTCCTCTTATTCTTTGCCACTGGAGTAGGTTTTTCTCTTACACTTTGTTTTTTAATTTTCCTTCCCATCCTTACCTGCCTTTTGTAGGCGCACACTGTGCCTCCATCAACTGATTTGGGATTTTATGTTTGAAGGTCAGCTTTCAAGTGTTTATTGTCGGGGTAGCTCAGAAAAAGTCATGAGCTATATCAGTAATGCCCTTGCTGTTGCAGCCAAACAATTGCAGAATCAACTGTAACTGTACTGCCGGCATCCATGTATGTTTACAATCTTCCATTATGTTTGATTTCGGTTCTGTGACAGGGATTCAAATTTCAGTTAATTGGCTTCAGGACCTTTTATTCTTCTGGAGATCCCTGCTGTGCTAAGGCAGCATTTTAAGCTTGTTGGGTGCTTAGAATACTGTTAGGACAATCTAATTTGTTTACTACTGGCAATTAAATTGCTATTTATATTGTGGTTATGCTTCAGATTCTGTCTGAAGGGCCAGGATTTCTTCCAACACAGAACATGTGATGCATGAGTAGATGATCCCTGATCATGGCAATGTCCATTCTGCCATGTAGAGTGGTATCAGTATGTCTTTATCTTCACTGGAAATATGTGACCTGTAACATTATTTTTTATGTTTGCTTTCTGTGTGCTTGCAGAAAATTTGTGAATGAATAATTTGTGATGCTTTCTGCGTTTTAGTTGGTGATTTTTCTACCTTGGGGCATCGGTTCCTGTTACTAAGTACCTGACTGTATGTTGATGTACAGTTGATTCCATTACCCTTTTTTCCATGACTCTGTTCCTCAACATTGCTTGGTTATTTAATTCTTTAATATCATACTCCTGTACTGACTATGCCTCTCAAATTGATGTTCTGGCAAATAGCCAAACAGTGTGTTTCCAGTTTGGAATAAACAAACCTAATGAAAAAAACTGACCTAAAGCTAGTTGGACAAAATCAATAGGATAAGAGAAGAGAATGTGAAGAAAAGACTGTATGAACTTGAAGATTTAAAAGCAGATATTACCTTCCCCTTCCTCTGCCCTTTCTCACCATGCTCATTTTTGACACATTTGATTTCCTTTATTTTAGTACTTTTTAGATTGTGTTAGTTTGGTTAAGCAGCCAGGGTGTAGAGTACACAATGCCCATCTGCCTTCTTGGGCAAACCAAGATAAACAGGATGTGGAGATGTAATGCACAAGGTAATTGTCATGTCACTAAGAAATGCAGTGCATGAGATGTACTACCAGCAGTTTCTGATCAGTCTTGAAGAAAGATCCTAGAAGGCAGAAAACTGATGGAAACAATGTGTACAAACATGCCCACACCCAGCCCAAAAGTCTCACCACAGATTTTGTGTCCTGCCCAACTCATTTGGAGATGGAGGGCTTCTTGGCTGGAGGTTGCATGCCTGTGCATCTGCAGCTTTTATCGACTTCTTTGAGATCTGCATGCTTTTAAAGGGAAATAAATGTAGAAAGATTAAGCTGTTTAATATGTAACTAGCTTTTACCATCTCTTTGAAAAAACACTGTAAATGCCAAAGCTGGTAGGTAGTATTGCACCTCATTTAAATTAGATCTGCTGTTCTGCTCAGAACCCATGAGCTGTTGGCATGATGGGTGGAAAAAAGGAAGGAAGCTGTCTTTATTTATTGTTTCTTTTTTAATTGTAGGATTAATGCCATTAAATGAGAACAAAAGCAATGGCATCTGCTCAGTTAGAAAAATAGCAGTTTAGTTAAATGGCTCTAAGATATTCAGAGATGCTGTATGGTGTAGCTGAACCATTACAGTTATGATGCACATGATTTGCAATGTACAGCTTTACCATAACCATTGATGCTTGGAAACAAACCCTAGAGAGGCTGGATGACTTTTGTTGCTAGTGTGTCATGGCTTTCTGTTTCTTTTTTCCTTTTTTTTTTTTTTAAAAAATAGTAAATGAGAGCTACTCTGGGCTAGCTAAATCTGGTTCAGCGGGCAAAGT
>NW_005054939.1:11535-18427 GCF_000277835.1 Geospiza fortis
CAGCAGGGAGTAGATTGCTGTTCTGTGTCAGCCAAACACTCTAATATATATATTATGCTGTTTCTGGAAGAATTAAGATATAAAATTGAGTTTTAAAAAATGAAGGATGAAAGAAATCAAGGGAGATTTCCATATTCTACACTCTTCTCATGAACACAGAGAAACTTTGAATATATGGCTGAGATAGCAGACACCTTTGATTCATATGAATGAATTTTATTAATTTGCAGTGGAGGCATCTTCTACAATAGTGAACTTTGATTTGGCAAAAGGGAGCAGAGTTAAGAGAAGCAGACCACAATCCAATGTAAAAATCTCCTTTATTTTCAAGATGTTTATGATGCTACTTCAAAGGCTATGATATACTGCTGAATATGTTCTAACAATTATTAGAAGCTACATGAAAACCATTTATTAAATTTTCCCTGTGAAGTAGGCTAACTCATTTTCCAAACAGTGGCATGGTTGAACATATTCTGTATTTAGATTTTTATCAGGGGCTTTGAATGGGGTTTTTGTTATAAACTGTACGGGTTTTCAGAATGCTTAAGAGCATTTATGCTATCAGTTAAAAGTATCCCCTCATATATGCCTGCAAGACTTTGTAGGTGGGGAAAAAATTATCACCACTAGTACTTCTGTACTTAGAAACCTCTCAGTATTATTCTGTGGTGCTGTAAAGATCATGCTTGCAGGATTCGGGTTTCCTGTTTACCTTCACGCAAAATAGGCAACTAGAATTTTTATCTGCTGGTATTTATAGCCCTGTCACAGACATTTCTTTTATGAAAAATCCTCTCTTAGGATTTCCCTGCTGAAGCTGAGAAGTTCAGCAACCAGACATAAACAATAGGTTATCTGCTGCTGTGGAATGTGGCAGGTCTGCCTGGATTGGCCCAGTTTGGATGTTTGGAGTTGGTGGCCAATGCAGGACGGAGCTCTCTTGGAGACAGTCCGAGAGAGTGATGTTTGTTATCATTCTTTACTTTTCTTAGGTAGCTAGCAGCTTCTGGAAACTCTCCTTTTCTTTTTCTTTTAGTATAGTTTAAATAGATGTTTATATCATAACGTAATAAATCAAGCCTTCTGATCATGGAGCCCATCTCGTCTCTTCCTTCACCCCAAAAACCCTTGTGACAACCGTCAACATAGCCCCACTTGCTTTGTGTTTTTGTTGTTAGTGAGATCCCAGTGCCAGATAGTTTTTTGGATTAAAGGCACAGTATGTGGTGATTCAATGTGAGCTTGTCTTATCTAAAAAAACTGTCAATACTTAATTTTACTTGTCTTTATTTTCTTCCCCACAGCAGTACATAGATTTTGTTGCAATAAATTTGTCCATGTGGATTAATTAATTCATTTGTGGTGTTTGAAGTGAGCTGGATTTTCTCCTAAATGTGCTTCCTACTTTGTCTGTACTATCTTAGAAAGGGCACCTGGTGGTTTTTTTGAGCTATATAAAGGATTAAGGAAACTAATCTAAGTGAAAGTCAGTACATAACACTCAGAGAAAGAATGCTTAGCACAGTAGGTCAAAGAAAACCAAAAAGTAATTCATGTGACTTAAACACAATTTATTACAGTATGCTTCTAGGCATTTAATCCTAGTGGAAACCAGAGGAAATTTGGCCCTTAAATAAGTGCTGGGATCTTGTAGATGTGTGTTTTGTCTCAAACATTCTGACTGTTATGACACAAAAGACATGATTGGAAGAGAAGGTCCTGTGGAGGTGGGGCAGCGCTATTCTAAGACAACTTCCTGCTCTGCCTTGAGACTCATGCTCAGTCCTCCCCGGGACTCACTTCCTGGAGAAGGTGAACAAAACAGACCCTAGTTTATGTAAGAGGCATTGCCCTGGTTCCAGCCCAGACCAGTGGGAGGGAGTGTGGCCAAGACATGGTTATTTGATACCACCTTATGTTATATTGGAGGGGGGGGGGGGGGAGGAGGGAAGGACTGCTTCCAAGAAGAAAGGTGTTCCTTTTCTGGTGGAGAAAGCATGGTAGGTGGAGGGAAGCGATCCATCATTGTTTCATTGTCCCAGGATTGGTGAGCATTTTGCATGTAAATCTCTTTGTACACTTTTGTTATTAGTATTGTTGCTGTTACTGTTTGTTTTCTTATCTAATTGCTTTTTCCAGTAAATTGTTCTTATCTCAACCCCAGGATCTCTGCCTTTTGGGTCTCCCACCTAAGGGGACAGGGGAGTGGCTTGTGGTTTTCTTTTTAGTACTAAATTCGTGAAGACAATTCCTAAACCACAACAGGTGTGCACCAGGTTAACTATACAAGGAAGTGGATTGTGTCCCCTCACCATCCTTTTCCTCTCTTGTCTTCTTTGTCTCACAACCCTAGCTCTGGACCATCCATGTGGCAGGACCAATGTGGGATCTAAGGACTGGTGATATTTTTTGTTCTCTTTCTCCCTTTTCTGTCTATAATTCTCCCCCCCTTGCTTTGCCTGGGTAAAGCATGGCTTGCATATTCTACCCCATACTCCATGCTGAAGTTTGTTGTGGGAGTGGGGAGATTGTGGAAGTGTGTTGTGGCTTGTGAGCCAGCACTTTTGAGGAGTTTGTTATGGGAGTTGAGAACTTATTGAAGTGTACTGTACAAAATTAAGGGCTTGCTGTCCAACATATTTTGAGTCTAAACAGTGGGCTGATTGCTGGAATTATGGTGACTGTACAATAAAGAGATAAGAGTTCCCTGACTTGTGTCTGGTGTCTTTGTTCAACCTGATGAGAATTTACAATGAACATCATGTCCCCTACCAGTGGGTCATCAAAACTTTGAAGTACCTTTGAGAACATCCATCCCACTGATAAGAATTTCTGAGTGTCTCCTGATTTACTGGGATTTGCTCACTGGTTCTGTCAAACTGCACTATGATTTATAAAATGAGGGAAATGGCTAGGAAATTTGTAATACTGCAGCTTTCAGGCACACTAGTTTAAGGAAAATCTCCATCCTGTGAGGTTCTGTATGAAGCTGCAATCTCAAATCCAAAACAAGAGGCAGCTGTTGGTTGTGGACAAAGACAATGAATTGGAATACAGCAAGTGTTGGGGTCTTTTTATAGTTCTGTTCTAGTTGGAACAAGGATTAAATGGAGGCTGATGGCATTCAGATGTCTGAGTTAGGCCTGGGCAGAAATTAAAGCATCTTAATGTGGTAAGATGTAATTGTCATGTAAAAAACCATCTGGAATTACTTAGTACCACTTTCAAATTCACCATGTTTCATGTTATTGTAACTCCAGATACACTGATAATCATAGAATGGTTTTGGTTGGAAAGGGCCTTTAAAGGTCATCTAACCCATTCCTCCCTGCCATGAGCCAGGCACACCTTCCACTAGACCAGGTTGCTCAGAGTCCCGTCCAACCTGACCTTGAATGTTTGCAGGAATTGGGCATCTACCAACTCTCTGGATAACCTGTGCCAGTGTTTCATCGCCCTCATAATAAAAAATTTCTTTCTCATGTCTAGTCTAAATCTACCCTCTTTCAGTTCAAAAACATTATCCCAAATCCAGGTGTCCTAAAGACAAGGAAAAAGAAAATATGAATAGACTGAATAAAGATGAGTAGCTGTTCTGCTTAGTATTAACCTCAGGGTGTCGCTGTTGAGACGGTCATAACAAACAGAAGAACACCATGTGTTTGAGAAGGCTTCTCTCTCCTTTATTTTTGCAGAATGCTGTCTTTTTATACCTTTTCACAAAGTTTATGCCTATTCATTTGCCACAATAAATCAGCATAATGTTCATTGGAGCAAGGCAATCTCCACCACTGTTTTCCGCCAAAATCTAACTGCAGGCCCCTCATTTATCTCTTCTTCTCCTCCGTTTCCATGCCAACAGACTTGATAGAACTCCTTTCAGGGGCAAAGGCAAGTCTTATCAGCTTCTCTGCTTCAACTAACTCTTTCTGACTCACAGACCAGCTGTGAGCCCCTTTCACATCAGGGCTCATTGGATATTAAGGACCCAGATACTTTAAGGACACTGGTTTCACTGTACAGGGAAATTAAGGAAAAGCCATGTCCTAGTGTCATGCTAATAGTGGAAATCAGACATTGGGTAGACTTTTTTTTTAAGGGACTTGAAAGTTTCTAATGGTGAGTATGTAGGTTTTGCAAGTGAGATATTTCAGCTAGTTTAGAGTAAAATTTCAGTGGAGCCAGTATGGTACCACTGAAGGGATTCTAGTCTTTGACATGCCTTAAGCTAGTAACATTGGTGGTTTACTGACCAGTGTTTGTCTTCTTCTCTGAAAAGAGACATGTTGCAGACATCTTTTATGGAAAATCCTTTCCTTAGGATTTTTCCTCCTGAGAAGTTGAGAGGCCTCAAGAACAAAATGTAAACAACGATTATCTGCTGCTGTGGAATGCAACAGGTAGATCTGTGATTGGTCTCATAGAGTTGTTTGTAATTAATGGCCAATCACAGCCCAGCTGGCTCGGACAGAGAGCCGAGCCACAAACCTTTGTTATCATTCTTTGCTATTCTATTCTTAGCTAGCCTTCTGATGAAACCTTTTCTTCTATTCTTTTAGTATAGTTTTAATGTAATATATATAATAAAATAATAAATCAAGCCTTCTGAAACATAAAATCAGATTCTCGTCTCTTCCCTCATCCAAGAACCCCTGTGAACACCGTCACAGAGACTAAGCTTTTTTCCTTCTTAATATGTTAAATCTTTTGGCATCATTTTTGGTTTTGTAGTACCTAAAGTATCCATAAAAATATTATGGTTGTTTATGACCTCTACTCAGATTTGTATCCTAAATCGCTTGCACTGCAAGTATAGTATGTGTTGAGAAATGGTTGTTTTAAAAAGACATAAACTGCTGATTTTAACAAATTAGTGGGTAGTTAAGGGAAGGGGGAAGATAGCTGAAATGTGTGTTTCCATGGTTCACTTCTATGCAACTTTGGAAGATGCATTTATATTCCCAGAGAATCAATATTTCTTGTGAAGTATGCAGCAGTGAAACTAAAGTAGGTCCTTTGCAATATAGGGGGGAAAATGGCATTTACTGTGTGGTTTTGGTTTTTTTTCAGCTGGTGCTGTTACCTGGTGGTGTTGTCCATGGAAATTTTTGATTATTCAAATTGGTTTCAGAAAAAAGAATCATGTAGCTAAAGCGGATGTTACACACAGGAAAAAATAAACAACAGCAATGGTAAAAAGTTCAAGAATATACTGTCACCTGGAATTTATTTACCGACAGTATTGTCAGAATACTTGAGAATATCACTTAAATGAGGAAAGAAAACGATGGCTTGTGAATGACTCGCAACTACTAGCAGAAAAAAGGATAAATTGAGTACAGTATTTAATGTCTAATTTCTTATGTAAAAGGTTATCAGAAATGCAAAAATAGAAATAAAAACAATTCTATTTTAGGGTTAAATTCTTAGGTTTTTGAAAGAAATTATTTACAATTTTTTTTTTGTAAAACACCGGGGTTTTTGTGTTCTTTTTCTTGCTTTCTAGCTCTTCAAATATTTTATTACTTTAGAGCATAGTATAGAATTAGTGCAGAAAAGCAAGTCGACTTCTTAAATCAGTATAATCAAAACAATAGATATAAAATGGGATTTAAATATGCGATTAGAAAAATTATGTAAAAATACTAATTTTTTTAATGAAGTTTTTCCTAATGAGTAATTATATTGGTTAGAAACCATTCAAATGTGCTCAATTACACAGTATAGACTCTAAATTAAGAGATTTTTTGTTAATGGGTATGCTTTCTACAAATACCAGTGAAAGTCTATTCAAACATAAGCAGAGATGAAAATATGGATTTATCTTTTATTCTACAGTGAGGTAATACTAATCTTTTTCTTGTAACTTTTCTGATTGCAGTAGGAATTTGGAATGTAATTGCAAGGCTGTCCTGGTTTGATAAGGAAGTGAGTTTTTTGGGAGGTTGTGGTCAAACCAATCAGTGCTCAGATTTCAATATTGGCCCTTGGTGATGCCACTGAGGACATGGATACACCTCTGAGAACACAGGGGGTTAAAAGCAGAGAACTCCCAAGGGAACACTCTCTTGGTTCCGGTGGGTGAAAGAGGTCACACCTCCCCTGCCCAGTTGCAGGCTGGGTGGGGAAGCCATGCAGCCGTTGAGGCATAGTAAAAACCCCCAGAGTAAAAGAAGTGAAAAGTGCCTTTCTGTGTAATGCCAAGGCCAAAGGGAAAAGCTGCTTCAGTAAAAGACAAGAAGATAAAAGAGACAGCGAAAAGAAAAACAGAGACGCTGCGGAACAGGACAGGGACACCCTGATAAAGAAACTAGCAGCAAAAGTCACTGCGAAATTCTTAAAAATGAATACGTATGAGCCTATTGTGAAATTGTATGCATATGCATTTGAAAGGGAGATAAAAAGAACGGCTGGAGTTCACAAAGGTACTCACGCCCTTTTAAAGAGAGCAATCTCTGCATGCGTCCAGCGCTGTAATAAACATACCGGGCTTTACGACTTTCGCAAAGTTGTAGAGTTTTTTTTCCTTCTCTGCGAAACATTTTGGCGAAGCCAGGGCAGGAGCTCTCTGTCCCCACAGGGGCGGAGGGACAGACGGACGACGGACTTCCCAGGTGCGCCCCAGGATCTTCCTGGAGGGAGCTCCGCTCGTCTCGGCTTGCCACCTGCGAGGACAGAGAACCTGCTGGCCTGCGGAGGATACGGTATGAATAAGGAGGGGCCCCAGGGGGGGAGGAAAGGTGAATGTGGATGGCTGAGTAAGTCACTCAGAGACGTCTGAGTGCCCCGTGGTCGCAGAGCCGATAGTGCGGCAGAGGGAAGCGGCCAACGGGGGAAGGGGGTCTCACTGTACTGATAGGGCAACCGTGGGGACCCTGGGGGGGGCGAG
>NW_005054939.1:26848-32799 GCF_000277835.1 Geospiza fortis
TCCGCCCCCCCCCCCGGGAGGGAGAGCGAGAGAGAGCCTGTGCCACCTTGAAATTTGATATCTTGTGCTGGCAGTATGGTCCTGCCGAGAAGGGGAAGGAGGGGGTGCAGCGAGAAGGTGCCCGGCAGCTGACAGCTGTAGGAGTTCTGGGCAGGCAGAGCCTGAGATTTTAACCCTTTTCTTGGACAATGAAAACTTTGCAGAACCTTAAACCCTCCTAGGAGAGAGACAAACATAAAATGGAAGGAAATGGGCAAGTGTGGTGAAGGTTTGAGGAAGTGAAAGATGTCAGAAGAGTTGAGAAGAATCCTAGGTAGGAGGAGATGATGGAGTGGCCTTTGGCTGAACTTTTCTTGTATAACCGTGGACAGAACCTTTTTTTCCTGTAACCCAGAGACTGCATTTGGGGGGAGGCAATGGCTTGGAGCCAAGAGAGTGCAGCAATGTTATGTGAAGGAGTGGCGTGAACAGAGATGACGGATGCGGAGGGTGGTGGTGCCCTCGATCTTCAGTGAAGAAGATCTCTGTTCTTGAGACCCCTCGGCCCCAGGGGGTGCATTTGGGGGGAACTGGTGTCCTGAAAGTGAGAGACTGTTGCTTTTTTGGAATTGGGCAAAGCATCCTTAAAAGGGGAACCCTAGAAGCAGCTCTGGTCCATGTGCAGTGGTGAGAGCACTGTACATGGAAGGAAGAGGTCAGGATGGCAAATGTTCTCTGGATGGTGCCACGTGTGACATGGAAACACAAGAAGTTTCAACTGTGTTTCCTGGGGAAGCCTATGGTACAGGAGGGACTCCTCTCTTCTTGATGAACTGAGAATTGATTATCTGAGGGGTGGTAACTGGATTGAGAATCTAAGGTTCTATTTCGTGTGGGGGTGGAAATTGGGGAGGAGGAGGAATGGGGGGAGGAATGTTTTTGGAAAGTTTTCATTCTGAGTTCTGTGTGTTCCTTTTTTTCATATTGTAAGTTAATAAAGTTCTTTCCTTTATTCCTAAGCTGGAGCCTGCTTTGCTCTATTTCTGGTCACATCTCACAGCAGACACTAGGGAGAATGTATTTTCATGGGGGCACTGGCATTGTGCCAGTGTCAAACCATGACAAAGGTGCAAAACAAACCTTAGAAAGCTTTTTTAAAACTTTTTTTTTCAACTTAACGGTAAGATTATGCTTACAGGGTGGGGAAAGTTAAATGTGATCTTGTTTTTTTAATCTAACTGCTTTAGTAAGCTAAGGAAGTGTTGTTTGTGAGCAGAGCTGATGTTTCTTGTTTCCATCTCTTTTAAAACATTACAACTATCAGGCATTTTTCTATCAGATTCTCCTTTTGCTCACAGATTGATGCACAACCTTGACACAGCAAAGGCTTTCCTGAGTTTTCGGCTCCTGCATCACAAATATTAATCATTCACTGAACTGCCCCAGTTGGATAGTGTGACATAAGGAAAGTTTATCATTGCTCTTTTGAAGTGGCAAACTTAAAGTGGGTTTAATTGTTGTTGGAAATGGGGTCAACACTTTGAGATAGGTTGGCTGTGAATCTGGACTTGAATCAGTTAACATTTTGCAAAGTTACACCTAGGAGTTAACTGCTCCATGAAGATGCCTGTCAGTCTCCACTTAGCAGGTAGCTCGCGGCAAGCTTTTTTGTGTTCTAAGTGAAAAGCCAGTTTTATTGAATGTCATTGTTAAATAATTCAAAATATTTAAATAACAATAAAATTAAACTCTTTGTTTACCTTGAAACAGAGAAAATTGAAATTATGGGATATTTTTGTGGTTTAACTGTTCAGAAACCTAATTTGTTACAAATGAGGCTTTTTGGTAGCAGACAAATAGATTAGTTCTAGCTTTAAGTAAAAATGAAGGATTTTGGTTGAATTGTGATCTCAATAGAAGTATTAGGACAGTTCAGTAACTTTGGGATCTGTTTGGATTACTGAAAATATGTAGAAAAAAGCAGCCAACAGAGGCATTCATAAAACCTTTGTGAACTAAATATTATTGTCCGTGATTGTATGGACCAGACTGGATGGTCCACATGTTCTTGGTCAACCTTATATTCCTATGAAACAATTCAAGCAGCTGCTATTTTCCTTTTAAACCTTTGTCTGCAGTGGGATTGCTTAGTTGTTCTCCAGTTTCACAGAGGAAAATGAAATCTGGCAAAGGGCATAAGGTCTCAGGTTCGTGGAAAAGCTGTGGTCAAAAGGGATACCGAAAGAAGATGAGGAGAACCCCAGCAGAGGCAAATGTATCCAAACTGAGAGAAATGATGGATTTGTCTTTACAAACAAGCTGTGGGTCTGCTGGTAGATAAAACTAGCACCGGGAGATAAAAGAAACAATGGGAAGGATCCCACTGATTGATGAATGGAAAAAGATATTTGCTTTTACAAATAAATTGTAGGTTTGCTGATAAATGAAATTGGATATTGAAAGATTAAAGAAACAATGGGGAAAACCTCTAAATTCCATAAGAATTAAAAATTAAAAGGGAGGGTTATACATTAGAGGGAAATCTTTGGTATCAGGCGTTCCGGGAAGTCTCTACCTCTCAAGTACCTCAGCCAGTGGGGAAAGAGAGAAGGGAAATGTGGCCAGGAAATTAGGATAAAAAGGAGACTGCATCCTCCAAAAATTTGAGAGACCCCAGGGGAATGCCCTATGACCTCTCCCTTTATTTGAATAAAGTAAAAGGACTCCTCTTTCTCCTTTTTGGACATAAACCTCTGATGTTTGTGGATTAATTTTCCTGACAAAACTCTGCTTGCTGTGGCACCTGCCATTAGAAAAGGATGCAGTGGATAGTCAGAAGTGTCAAATTGAAATACACTGCACAGAGAAATGCTAGAGGAAGAACTGCTACTTCTCACCTCTTGTTTGCGGGGTATGGCCTTTACATTACATGAACGACAAATGCTTGGGTTGCAAAGACTTCTGCCTCCTAAAGTAGAGACACAAGACATTCAAGCCTTACTTTTCCATAAGAATTTTTCAAAAATGACAGACAGACCCCTTGGAAAAGTAAGCACTCCTCTGGCCTTGTTTTGTCATGCAATAAATGGAAATTGCTGAAAAATATTGTATGGGGATAACCAAACAAAGTTTTTGTGCCTCCACTGGGTTTTTGTCAGAGGTTATTTTTTACTTTTGCCCAGAAAACTGCTTTCATCAATCATGCATTCATCATGTGGCTAAATGTGGTTGGGGAGCTTTTTTCTCATATTCCATAGTCATAAGGTAATGAAAAAGAATGTGTGCAAATTAGCCAGTAACAAAGCTGCAGATCTTGCTGTAATCTGTAATGCGTATTTCTGGAATATATAAATTTGCTTGGCAGGTTGTTAGAGCATAGAACTGTAGTAAACTCCATGGACATAGGTAAAGCCCCATGGAAAATTGAACAATAGGAATGCTGAGACAGCAACATAAGTTCCTGTCTCCCTGACCCCCACCCTATAGCTTATCTCCGTAACCCTATAGGCTATGTTACTTTAACCCTTACTGTTGGTCAAATCTGGATCCCCCTGAAACCCATAAAAGGGGCATACATTAGCCCGGCAGAAGAAGAGCTGTCTCTGGACCCTTTGCAGATCCCCCCAATAAAACCATCGCTGCAGAACCCCAGAATGCCTCCTTCTCCTCTCTGTCTGCCATCTGCTGCAGCCTCAGCCCGGGAGCACCCCTACCTAGCAAGCAAGAGCTGAAATCCTAAGAGCTTGCAATCACTATCACTACCGTGCTTCCTAGAGGGTAGCCCCGCGGCATCGGCCTGAGCTAGCCTGCCTTTAGGGCACCCGGTCCCCTGAGGACTGGGCTCCTGAGCTATCTTGCACCGCTTGACAATAAGGCCAGAACAGAGGCTTTATTATATAGAACTATTGGAGGAAAGGAAGGAACAGCTAGCCCATGCTGGTAAAATATGTTAGAATGAAGGTAAATCAAGAGTTTAATAGTTATGAAAAACAGTGTTTATCATATATAGCAGTTAATGCTAGAAAGGAATTACAGGGTTAGAATTTTGATTTTCATAATGTGTAATGTTTTCTATACTAGTCCTTTTTTTCTTTAACCTACTACTTTGGTTAAAAATAAAAAGAATGTGAAGGATTTTGATTTGTTTTGAGTTTTATTTCTTTTTTTTTAGAATGGCATATTTTTAGTATCCTGTTACTGTTTCCATATAAGCCTTTGCATATCTGCATGTAATCTTAAGCAGTCTCCTAAAGGCAAGAGAAACACTGGAATGGTTTGAGGCTTACTGGACCATATCAATAAGCTTTTGTTCTCATGAAAACTGAAAGAATACTTAAATCCACATCATATCACTTGCTGATCTGAAACAGTCATGTAATCCGTATTAGGAAAGTGCCTGGTTGCTGTAACCTAAGAAGAATCACTAATTCATTATCTTTGCTGTTGGGTCAGCAAGACTGAATATGATTTGGTACATGTAGACTGGTAGGTAAATTTGCAAAAATGCAGATTTAATTTACACACCTAGATAAATCCTTCAATATTAACTTTTTGTTAGAAGTTAATTTGTTTTATAACTGTGTTAATGTTAGGATTAACAAGACCTGTTAGGACCTTATATTTTTGGGGTGAAAGACTTTCATTGTTAATTTTTTTTTAACAGTAATGAGACTCCCAGCTGTATCCTGTAACAAATCCATGAGTTATCTTTTATCATAATGCATGTTTGCACATTAACTTGTTAGCATGCATGGTATGTCGCATCCAGTATTTTTATTTCAGCTGTTTAGTACTGCTACTCTCTCTTTTCCAACTTTTGCTTAGTGCTTAAAGCCTGACTTGAGTCGAAGCAGGAATTCCATGAAGAAATAATATGAAGCAAGTATGGATTTTGCTTTGGCATTTTTCACATTGTTTTATAAGCATAAATGTGAAACAATAAATGGTTGGGTTGTTTTGGTTTTTTTTCTTTATGCTTAATTTTAGGTATATCTACATAATGGGAATCCAAGAGAGAAATTAAAAGTTATTCTATAGAGTATTACAAGATTATATTGAATGGTTAATGCCAATTGCATACACACCAACAGTAGGCCTTGCCTGCTCCCAGTATGGACACATCTTCAGGAGACCAAAGTAAGAACAATAGATCTATATTGCTGCTACTTTTGTTATCATTTTCTCTGTATATTTGCCTGAAGTTTGGAATTTTCATTTTTCTTTGGATTCAACTACACAAGATTTGTGCCAATTCAGGGCAGTAAAAGTTGATTAAATAATATCTCAAGACCCAGTTTATATTGGAAAACAGAACATTTGAAAACAGAAGTGATAATGTGTCACTAAATACTACAAGTGCAGGGCTTCAGCCCCATTTCCAGCTCTTCCTAGATGCAGTACAGCTCTTTAATTCTGAGGACAGTGCTGCGGCTTTCTCCAACTCCAAATCACATCTGTGAGTCTGAGGATCTGTGTCAGGACAGAACATTTGGAGGAAAGTGTAGATTGAAAGGGATTTCTGGAGGTCATCTGATCTCACCCTCTGTTCAAGAAGGGTAACTTCAGGTAGATTCATTAGGTATATTCTCCTGTGCAACCCTGCACACAGCCTGCACAGAGGCAGAAACATGAGTGCCTGCATCCCTGTACAGCAGATTTGCTGGAGGAAACTCAGGCTAATCATGGTTCTGGCGGGATTGGAACTGTGACCAATGTTTTTGTGCTGGTAGCAAAGGAGCCCAGTGCTGGAGAAATTTTCACAGTGCTCTGCAGAGCAGTACAGCATGACATCTTAAATGCAGGAGCAGAGGCCAGCGAGCAGTGGGTGAGGACAGATGTTGGCAAAGCAGGAAGAGACAGGCTTGACTCATGGTAGCTCAGCAGATTCCATTGGATGCAGATAGCCCCTGTATTAAAGCTGTGCTACTGGGAGTCAGCTTTCAGTTATTCTGACACAGCAAATATGGCTTGGC
>NW_005054939.1:32812-37587 GCF_000277835.1 Geospiza fortis
CAGCAGTGACTTTAAAACATCTCTTCAGGTTATTATCTCTGTTGAGGAAACCAGTTCAGACTGGCAGTCATTTCAGCTCATTTCCATGGTATTCTCACCACAATTCAAAGTATATTTCTAGAGTCCTTTTGCTTGAGATTTTGGATGCTGTGTGGAAGAAGGGCTAATCCTTTGCTGCCATGAGGACATGGCTGCTATGATAAAAACAGTAAGAAACGCATGGTTTTGTTCTTGATGTGGGGCAGGGGATGTCAAAGATGTACTCTTATTTCTCACATACTTCCTTTCCTCTTCCATGTCTCTGTATGTATTAAAGACCAGTTTGAAAACTGTCCCCCTCTAGAAGTTGTCTGTACAAGAAACAGCAGCATGGATTGGAACTAGGGATGGTACTCAACTTCCTTTCTTTCCAAGAACCAGCACTTTCCAAGTGTTGGTAATTTATCGGTTACCACCTCTGCTGAGCTTTTCATGCCGCCTTTTCTCCTAGCAAGAGGGCTTGCTCGAGCAGAAGAAATACAGACAGTTCACCTCTGCTCCTTTCTGCTCCTTTGCCTCTCCTCCCATGTTCCTATGAAGGAGAACTCAGCAGTGGGAAGCAGTGTTCTCTTGGTCTTGGAGAAGACAGTATGCTCAGTCCCTGTCTTTCCTTTCTTTTCTCTCCCCTCATCTTGTGTAATGTAATGAACAGAGATTCATTAAGGTAAAGTCACACTTTAGGATCATGTTCCCTTTTCATATCATGTCTGATGATAACACCAGAGGTGTTTTGCCCTAGAGGAGTTCTAAAGATGAATATCTGTAATAGTGTAAAATCCAGGTAGCATAATGAAAAGTATTTTCTCTGTGTTCTTATTTTAGAGTGTCAAAGTAGCCAAATAGGCACTTGTATTAGAAATTCTCCTTTGAGTAATTTATATCCATTATTACAATGCTTTCAATTTTACATTTAGCTTTACAAAGCAAGAGGAAATTTCTAATTGCCACCTATAAAATGTTTCTACTTTTTTTTCTTTCAGAGGCTTATTTATCTCTATCTCGGACAGAGGACATGTAAGGTCAATTGTGAACAACTGGCCAGAGAATGATGTTAAGATACTACCACTATATAATTATTTTTCTAGTTGTTCTTTAATCCCAGTTGAGCTTCTTAAGATTTATTAGTATTTGATGGAAATGTAAATACTTAATAATGCATCCTTGGCTGTTTGACCATGATGGCAAAATATAGCTAATGAAGATAATGCATATCTTGAAGAGCAACATTTTATCCTGAATATGAGGTTTATGGATTGAGTAAACAATGATGATGAGAACTAGACTTGCCAAACTTTTTATTTTACTTCATAAAGTTGGGGGATGCACTCTGGATCTTGTTTACCGTGTTACATAGCAGTAGGAAAGGTGATCTTTTCTTCGGATTAGGACACATTAGTAGGTGGAAAGCACAAATTTTCCTGTTAAATCCTGTATCACCCAGTGGAATTGAGAACCACAAGGGGAGATGAGGTGATTGATACTTTATATCATCATAGAATTGTACAAATTTTTGATGACTGGATTTACAAGTGGAAATCATAAACCCAAGTTACAAGCTGCAGGTCCACACAGCAGCATGGATCCTTCTCACTTAGCTTTCAAGGATTTGGGTAGTTGATTTCAGCAAAGAAAAAGGAGCATAGCAGATTCTATCATTTAAGCATTACTGCTTCAACTGAAATATTCCTTGTAATCTATTCTTTGTTTGATTGTGCAAGCATACCTGATTTTTTTCCCCAGTAAAAACCCCTCAACTGGTATTGCTCTAAACTTTATAAATTACAATTATTATAATTTTACCTGCTTTTGTTTTCAGGCTGTTGTTGTCACTGATGGAGAAATAATATTGGGTCTTGGAGACCTAGGTGTGTATGGGATGGGAATTCCAGTAGGAAAACTGTATACAGCCTGTGCAGGAATACATCCAGATAAATGCTTGCCTGTGTGCATCGACATTGGAACTGATAATACAGTGAGTTTGACTGAACTTGACCTGCCATAAGTTATCCCTATGAAAAGTATGTGAGTATTTAGTACTATAAGAGAAAATTTTTCTTTGAGCATTTTTATTCAATATAAAACCAACTATTTTATGTAAGGGTAAATGATTTGGAATCCACTGTACAGTTACATATCAGTGATTGAAAAACACCAGTTAATTTGGCAGTGAAATGGTGCATTTGGAAGTAATTTGAATGCTGGGACACTAAAATGGACAGTCAGGTTGACCTGACTTTAAGAAGCTGGAAATGTGAATCAGATTTATTAAAGCAGTTTGTTCATAGTATTGATTTGTTCTGTTTTAAAAGCAGCCATCACCAACCTCAAGTGCTAGCTGAAATTACTGAACATTGATATATACTAGAGGCAGTTACAGTGGCTATCTAAAAGCAGTATCTTTTGGTGTGAAATGTGTTACTGTGAATTCTGGAAAACATTTACTGAGGAAGTGATTCATCCTACTGCTCTCTTTGATTTATTCATTTTCAGACACTCTTAAAAGATCCATTTTATATAGGCCTATACCAAAAAAGGGATCGCTCACAGGTCTATGATGACCTAATTGAGGAATTTATGCAAGCCACTACAGACAGATATGACAGTGAATGTTCTGCATGGAAGTATGGCAAAACTGCTGGCATGAAATGCCCCCTAACACACTGTCCTAGAAACAGTCATTTAAGGAATAAAGAGAGAACTAAAAGTCAAAATACATGAGTGCATTTTTGGCTCTGTAGTGATTTTCTCTGTGATTTAGAACATGCTGCTTGTAGTTATTTGTTAAATATGCACAGAATGGAAATGGAACTGTTTTAAGCAGTGAAAGGCCTGAAGACATCCTGTTTCCAAAGATAATTATTACATGCAGAATTTGTTTTAAAAGGATTATATTTCTTTGTATCTAGTGATAGCAATATTTGCCATGTTCTGTAGGTATTGAATTGTGGAAAAAGAAACAAACTACACAACTTTTATGAAAGTTATAAAGATGGTATGTTTATTACAGCACTGGACGCATGTCAGGATCATTCCTCTTAAAAGGACATGCATCCGTCTGGGAACTCCAGATCTCTTTTTATCTTCCTTACTAATGCATATGCATGGAATTTCACAACAGGTTCATAAATATTCATTTTACTGATTTTGCATTACACTTGTAGCTAGATTTTTGTCAGAAAGTACAGAAAGAACTCCTGGGTTACCCTGCCCTGTCTCCTGCAGACTCTCCATCTGTTTCAGAGTTCAAGGGGCTCTTCTTTATCTCTTTCCTTTGGCTGAAGCAGTTTCTTAGAGCATAGGTTTTTTGCGAGAACAAGCAGTCAGACCAAACAGCTATGTTTGCAAACTACAGACTTAATTCAAAGATGTACATTTCACCTAAATCAAAATTGGTTTCTACTCTGGAAAATTTCCACTCTGTCTCATTCCTCCCGTTCCTAAAAGAAATAAGTAAATTCTTTTACTTAATGCAAATCCCTATGACAATGTGTGCCTTAATGCTTTACCCTGTACATTTGATAAGGAAGTTTCTCAAGCATACACAACCTCTACCAGTATATACAAGCACAGTTTTTTGATTAGTGCCTGGATGAATCTCGAAGTGGCAAATACTTTGTTCAGTGTCTAGACACACATCTTGAGCATTAATAGTATTGCTTTCTAGTTGTTCCCGAATAACACAAAATTCTAAGTTTACTGTTTGCCACTTTTCATTCACCTTTCGTGCCCACACCCTATGTTCTGAAGGATAGAGCACTGTTTTTTTCATTATTTAATCCTAGTGCAATGATGGGGTGGATAACGTAAACAGCGGCATTACGTATGGTAAGCACAAAGGCAGTGGCCACATTAGAAGCAGGATCATAGGTGACATTTACCATGGTCCACCAGGATTGAAACTTCCTTTCAAAATCAATCGCATTATCCCAGACAATTTTCCGAATTTCCACTGGAAAATTACCTTCACCCCCCTCCCGTATGATCAGAACTGCTGTTGCCTGCATCCGTAACCGTGCTTGCATACAACTGAAAGCTAAAGACACATTATCTTTAATTTTCTCACTTTGGCAGTACTTTTGAAATCTGCCACTGACTAATTCCTAATGCCAATAGAGATGACTGTAAAGGCTGTTTCAGTTTTGCTAGGCCACCTGCTGCAGTGGCCAGGTCTCTCATAGATCCAGTATACTGATTAAAACCTGAGACCAAGGCCATTCAGCATTGTTTTGGATAGAGGTATTCCAGGACTTCAATTACAGTTATACACAAAACAATTCTATAAATAAAATTACAAACTACGCCCCCTGCCCTGCCCCCACAGTACACTTATTTTGCCCAAAGAAGTTTCATTCCCAGTTCATTGTCTCTTGGTGTCAATTTCCAAGGGGCTTCTGGGGTGCTTCATTCGAGTGTGGTGGATCTGGGCATTCTGCCTCTTAATCTTGATGGTGGTGAAGGTGGTGAGAAGCACATGGAATGGTCTTTCTTACTGTGGTTCCAAAGTCTTTTCTGTAAGAGACTTAACGTATATATAATTCCTAGGCTGTGTTATGTACTGATTCACTTAGCTCCCTGCTCTGAGTTCCAGCCACATGTTTTTAATTTTCTCTGAGCTGTCTACTTAAAGCCACCATGTAGGTATTGTGGCTGGAACTCTGAAAGCAGTATTGTTTACTCTGATCACCTCTCAAGCCTTGATAGTTCTGGTAGGGAACGCTTCTGGCCACCCTGAAAAT
>NW_005054940.1:0-15467 GCF_000277835.1 Geospiza fortis
CAAAACAACAGCTAAATAAACTATTTAATGCAATACAGCAGAGGATAATGAGAAGTAAAAAAATCCTTTAAAAACACCTTTTCTTCCCCCTACCCCTCCCTCCTTCCCACTCACAGCGCAGGGAGACAGGGGCATGGGGGTTTTAGTCAGTTCATCACTCGGGGTTTTCTGCTGCTCATGGAGAGGAGTCCTTCCCCTCCTACACTGTGGGGTCCCTTCCCACGGGAGACAGTTCTCCGCAAACTTCTCCAACATGGTTCCAAATCTCACAATCAGCAGTCTTCCCAAAACTGCTGTAACTTGAGTCCTGTAACTGGGTACACAGTCCTCCCAAAACTCCTGCAGCATGGGTCACTCTTCCATGGGGTGCAGTTCTCCAAGGACAGGCTGCTTCAGTCTGGAAGCAGGGGCCCCCTCTCTCCACTGGGTCTCACACTGGATCACATCCTCCTCCAGGCATCCACCTGCTCCAGCATAAGAATCTCCCCCATGGGCTGTGGGTGGATCTCTGCATCCCCTGTGGGCTATAGGGGGACAGCCTGCTTCACCATGGTCATCACCACAGCCTGCAAAGGAATCTCAGCTCTGGCACCTGGAGCACCTCCTGCCCCTCCTTCTTCACTGATTTTGGTGTTGCCATGTTGTTTTCCCTCACATGTTCTCACCTCCTCCTCCTCCTCTTCTCCGGCTAGAAAAAACTGCATGTGTCACACCTTTTCTGAGGGTCTATGGTTCAAGTCCCTCTTTGGGCACCAAAATTACTGTAGCAGGTTGAGCTTGGCTCAGTGCCACGTGTTCACTAAGTTGCTCTATCACTCCCTTTTCCAATGGGAGAGAATAAGATGGGGAACAACCAGTGGGTGAGAAAAGGCAGTTTTATTACAGTGAAAGGAAAGAAATAAGCAAGAATCTGTGCACGCATTAGCTAAAGCAAAAAAAAAGTCAATCTCTACTTCCTATCAGCAGCAATTTTCGGACACTTCCTGGGAAGCAGGGCTTCAGCATGTGTAATGGTTCTTCCAGAAGGCAAACACTGAAGAATCATTAATGCCCCCCCTTCCTCCTTTAGCTTTATATATCTGAGCTGACATCATATGGTATGGAATATCCCTTTGGCCAATTTGGGTCACCTAGCCTGGTTGTGCCCTCTCCCAGGATCTTGCCCATTCCCATCCCCTTTGATGGGGGAAGGAATGTCAGAGGGACAGCACTGCTCAGCAGTAGCCAAAACACTGGTCTGTTATCAACACTTGTCCAGCTACTTATGCAAAGCACAGCACTTAGTCAGACCCAATACACAGTGGCAGAACCACAGAATTGTGAAGAATTAAGGAGAGAATATTTGGGTATCTAAAAATGAAGATTTGTGAGTACATTTTTTGTGGTACTTCACCTCACCAAATTATTTACCCTTATCAATTGTCCTGGTTTAAGGCAAATTTGGGAGAAAACCTCCAAAGGCATTCCTCTAGAAAGCAAATTCAAGTGGCCCCTCCCCCAACCGGTTCGGGAAAATGTTTCCTTGGAGAAAAGTGGAAAAAAACTTTATTTCACAGGCAAAGCATTCACCAGCACAAAAAAAAATGAACAATATTAAACAATAAAACCTCTTCCCAATCTGAAGAGATGACAAACTCAGGAAGTCCTTTTTGTGGGTTGCAGCTCGGCTCACCCAGTCTCTTATCAGTCCCTCCGGTGTTGGAAATGCAGTGGCCCAGGCCCAGCCCGGTGGGCCACAGGTGTGAGCTCACAGTGCTCTTCTGAGTTTTCAGTCCAGAGTAGGTTTAAACAGTTCCAAGAGAAAGAAAAACTACAGTCCAGGGAACTGCTCTGCCTCAGCTAGTTAAAAACTAACTAAAAAACAAAGGAGAGCTCTGTCCCGCTGTCTGTCCATCCACAGACAAAAGGTGCAAAACTTATTTCTGGACTAAACAAATGAATGGGAATATAATTCAGCATCAGTAAGTCACCCCAGGACATTCCCCCCCTTATCCCCATATCATCAGCTTACTACCAAAACTAATATATATTCTAACTCTACAAACACATACATTATACATACATATATATATACAGTATACAGCTGTATACAGACAATGGTAGTAACATTCATCAAACAGTGATATTTACACATAGTTCTCACCCAACAATCAGATCTCCCTGAGATACACATCATGTTGTTCCATCTTTCTGCATTATCCACCATGTGCAACCTGGTCCCTGAGCAAAGACAACCCCGCAAATGGGTTTGTCTGTACTCGAGGCAGAATTGATCCAAACAGTTTTTCCTTACAAACCTCTGACATGCACTGTTTTGCGGAGATAGCCAAAAACTCTACAACTTTGTGAAAGTTGTAAAGCTGGTATGTTTATTATTACAGTGCCAGACGCATGCGGAGATTACTCTCTTTAAAAGACATGCGTACTTCTGGGAACTTCAGGTTCTTTTTTATCTCCCTCTCAAATACATATGCATACAATTTTACAATAGGTTCATACATATTCATTTTTACAAATTTCACGTGACATTTGCTGCTAGTTCTTCTTTATCAGAAAGAATTCTTAGGTCAGGTTGACCTGCTTTCATAGCAGTCTCTCTGTCTCTCTTTATCACCCTCTGTCTCCCTCCTCTTATCTCTGTCTTTCACTGAATCAGTTTCTCTGAGCCTAGGCTTTGCAGTCAGGCTACAGAGCTATGTGTTCTAACCACAGACTCAAAAATGTACATTTCACTTAAATCAAAATGGATTTCTACTCTGGAGAATTTCTACTCTGTCTCAGCACCACTGGGACTTCATCTTCTGTATGCCGGGGATCAGATTGGGCAGGGCCTGCTTGGTTGGTGGAGCCTCAGGTGTTAACTAACCAGGTGGCCTTTGCTAGATGCTACTACCAATGTTTGAAATATACCCCGCCCAATGCTTTCAAGGTGGTCTTTAACAGTCCATTGTACCTCTCTACTTTGCCTGCAGTGGGTGCATGGTACGGGATATGGTACACCCACTCAATGCCATGTTTCCCAGCCCAGGTGTTGATAAGGCTGTTCTTGAAATGAGTCCTGTTGTCTGCCTCAATCCTCTCAGGGGTACCATGCTGTAGGGGGATAGAATATAAGAAAAATAAAGGTAGTATAGAAAGTAATCTTACCCCTAAGGAGTTGCAGCTGAGCCAATTATTAGAGATTAGGAACAGGCCTGACTTTAACAGGCCACAGCTGTAGGCAATGAGAAGAGTGCTATAGAAGAGTGGGTTGGCTGATTGAGAGGGGAACTGGAGTCAGTTGGCTGCTGTGAGAAGAAGGAAGAGTCAGTGTTTAGAGAAGGTCAAGAAACATCAAGGAAGTATGAAATATTTGCAATAAGGAGACAACAATATGGAACCTTTGCAATATAATGACAACACCATGCCTCCAAAGGACTTGCTTTTCAAGGCCTAGTATGGTGTTACAGGCTGTAGCGTGAGGCACAGGGTAGGTTTGCAACCATCCAGTGGTGGCTTCTGCCACTGTGAGCAGAGAGTGCTTGCCTTGGTGTTTCTGGGGCTGTGTGATTTAAGTCAATCTGACAGGCCTCTCCATACTTATATTTGGACCATCGCTCTTGGTATCGTATGGGTTTCACCTGCTTGGCCTGCTTGATTGTAGCACACGTCTCACAGTCATGGATAACCTGAGAAATACTGTCCACGGTTAGATCCACCCCTTGGTCTCGTGCCCAGTTATAGGTGGCATCTCTACCCTGATGGCTGGAGGCATCATGAGCCCATCTAGCTAGGAAAACCTCCTCCGTATGTTGCCAATCTAAGTCTATCTCTGACACCTCTATCTTTACAGCCTGATCTACCTGCTTGTTATTTCAATGCTCCTCATTGGCTCTACTCTTGGGGACATGGGAATCTACATGGGGAGCTTACATAAGTAGTTTCTCTACCCTGGTAGCGATGTCTTTCCACTCTTCAGCAGTCCAGATTGGTTTTCCCCCTACATTGCCAGTTGGCCTTTTTCCACCTTTCTTTCCAGCCAACCCTACAGAACATTGGCTACTATATATGAATCTGTATAAAGGTATGGCTTTGGCCACTGCTCTCTTTCAGAAATGTCTAGGGCCAGCCAAACAGCTTTGAGTTCAGCAAGTTGACTTGATGCACCCTCTCCTTTAGTAGTTTCTGTGACCTGTCATGTGGGGCTCCATATGTCTGCTTTCCACTTTTGTTTAATCCCTGCGATGCAACAGGAACTGTCAGTGAAAAGAGTGTAGCGTTTCTTCTGCTGGCAGTTGGTTGTACGGTGGAGCTTCTTCACCCTGTCACTTGTTCCTGCTCTTCTTTGTTAGTGAGACTAAAGTTTTCACCTTCCGGCTAATTTATAATTATTTCCAAAATCCCAGGGCGATTTGGATTTCCAATATGGGCATGCTGTATAATGAGGGCAATCTATTTGCTCCATATGGCATCAGTGGCATGGTGGGTAGAGGGAACCTTTGCTTTAAACATCCACCCAAGCATCAGTAGTTGGGATGCTGGGCAGAATTGTGCTTCCATGTTAAATTACTTCTGAGGCAGCTTGAACTCCTTTATAGGCGGCCAAGATTTTCTTCTCTGTTGCAGTGTAGTTGGCTTTGGACCCTCTGTAACTTCGGCCTCAGAATTCTAGTGGTTGGCCTCGAGTCTCCCCAGGCAATTTCTGTCAAAGGCTCTAGGACAAGCTATTGTTTCTGGCTGCAGAGTAAGGCACATTCCTCACCTCTGGTCCTGTCCTGACTGGGCCAAGGGCTACTGCATGAGCGATCTTCTGCTTGACCTGTGCATAGGCTTGTTGCTGTTCAGGGCCCCAGTGGAAATCATTCTTCTTGTGGGTAACCTGGTAGAGAGGGCTCACAATCTGGCTATACTCAGGAATGTGCATTCTCCAAAAACCTATGGCGCCTAGGAAAGCTTGTGTTTCCTTCTTGCTGGTCGATGGAGACATTGCTGTGATTTTATTGATAACTTCAGTGGGAATCTGAAGCTGTCTTGCCAATTTACCCCCAGGACCTGGATCTCTCAAGCAGGTCCTTTGACTTTGCTCTTCTTAGTGGCAAAGCTGGCTTCTAGGAGAATATGTATGATCTTCTCTCTTTCCTCAAATACTTTTATTGCTATGTTCCCCCCCCCCCCCCCATCCATCACACGTTCTCCTCTTGTCTAGTGCAGCTTGGATCAGTCCATGGCAGATGGTGGGGCTGTGTTTTCACCCCTGGGGCAGTCAGTTCCAGGTGTACTGCACGCCCCTCCAGGTGAAAGCAAACTGAGGCCTGCATTCTGTTACCAGAGGAATGCAGAAAAATGTGTTAGCAATGTCAGTAGTGGCATACCACTTTGCTGCCTTGGACTCCAGCTTGTACTGGAGTTCCAGCATGTCTGGCACGGCAGCACTCAGAGGTGGAGTCACTTTATTTAAGCTACGATAGTCCACAGTCATTGTCCATTCTCTGTCAGACTTGCGCACAAGCCAAATGGGGCTGTTGAAGGGTGAGTAGGCCTTACTGACCACCCCTTGGCTTTCCAGCTCATGGGATCATTTTGTGGATGGGGATAATGGCATCTTGATTCGCCTGATACTGCCCGCGGTACACCGTCATAGGCAAGGTTTTCAATTGCTTAATGCCCTCTGCCTCTACGGCAGCTATTCTAAAAGCTCACCTGAGTACTTTTGGGTCTTTGTAATAGCCGTTTCGGAGGAAGTCTATGCCTAGAATACACGGGGCCTCTGGGCCAGTCACAATAGGATGTTTCTTCCACTCCTTCCCAGTCAGGCACACCTCGGCTTCCAACAAGGTCAATTGCTGCGATCCCCCCATCACCCCAGCAATGGAAACAGGTTCTGCCCCCATATGTCCTGATGGCATTAGGGGATACACAGCACTAGTATCAGCTAATGCTTCATATTTTTGAGGATCTGATGTGCCAGACCATCAGATCCACACGGTCCAAAAGATCTGATTTTCCCGTGCCTCTTCCTGTCTAGAGGCAGGGCCCCTCTAGCCCTGATTATTATTTCTTTCTTGGGCATATATATTACAGGTTTCTTCAAGGGGTTCTGACAGATCATACCTGGCAGATTGGTCATGGGAGCCTGAGGCTATCTTCACTTTAGTGGAACTCCCTTGGTGAGTGTTTCTCTCCTTAAATTGACACACCCATGCTGCCAGGACAGAAATGAGTTTCCCATCCCACCTTCTCATGTTTTTTTTTTTTAGAAGAACTACGGGTCAGCTCGTGGAGTGTACTCTCTCTCTCTTTAGCTGGGGGAAGTTGGGCTCTTACTCTGGGGCCTGTGACTCGCACTGGTGCCGCACTGATCTTCCTCATCTCCTCCCTCACCACCTCCCTCATCTCCTCTTTGAGGTCCTTAACCACAGTAGAGACATGAGCCTGCATTGGGCCATTGACCATACTCTCATAATTTCTGAGCCTGTTGGCGACAGAACCCACTGTCTCTCGGTTGTCCTTGGCATTAATCATTGCAATGAAGGTGGTGTAATGAGATGGCCCTAGCTTTGCCAGGGTCTACAACATCTGCCTTGTGCACCTGACCTTCTCGGGGTCATTATTATGCAGACCGTCTCTCTCAAAGAGTACTTCCAATAGCGCCACTTCTCTCAGCTGTTGGATCACTTCCTCAAGGGTCTTCTATTGCATTCTATGATGGTACTGCTGCATTCTTTCTCTGTGGACAAACCTCTCTCTTACACTTGTTAAAAGCCACTCCCAGAGGGAAAGGGGCCCTGGCTCCCTTACGAATACCTGATCTATACCTGGGTCCTGGGTCAAGGATCCCAAATACCTTGCCTTACCACTATCTAGTTGCACGCCTGTACCCTTCAGGTCCCAGACCTAAAGTAACTAGGTTGTATAAGCCTCACGCCCCCATTGCACAATGTCTTTGTGCAGATTACGGAGACTGTCATACAACAGGAAATCAGTGATAATCTCAGCCTCCAGCTCCCCTGTGGTTTGTAAGTGTCCTTGTTTCCCATCATTATTAACTGGGTGTGCTGATTTGATCTTAGACTTCTTTTTTTCCACAGGAGTGACTGCTGCTTGCTGTGACTGCCCTTTCAGCTCTTCTGGAACCTGGATGCTTGTAACATCTGTGGATTCCACTGCTGCACTATTAATAGACTCTACCTCTTCAAGGCAAGGGGAGGGTTTCCCACTAGCTGGGGAAGTGTATTTTTTCAGCACCTGGCATATCTTCTCCTCCATTACCCCTATCTAATCTATGTGGTTCATTTCTGAGGTGGGCTGTGGGGCAGGATCAGGTTTTGTGCCAGCATTTCTAGTCTCTGGGGCCACATCAGCTTCTGAGGCAGCATCCTTGTTCTCTGGGGCAGGTATCAGGGTGGTTATCTAAGTCAATCTCCCCTTATCTCTGAATGCTAAATAGAATGGGCCTGTCAGCAACACCAGCCACTGTATGATATCATTAGCATTTAGAGAAAATTTGAACTTTTCAAAAACTGCTGGGGTAGGCCCAAAGAGCTGGGTCAAGGGTTGGGAGAAAATTTCCCCTAGTGTCATTTCCTCACGGTAGGTACTATTATTAAAGTAACCCCAAAAACATAGTTAGTGTGTGATAGCCCTGAATCTATGTGCTGGCCTTCTAAAGGAAGTCAAAAATCCATGAATTCTTCACCTTGTTAACCCATAAAGCAAACTAGATAATCGCCACAGTAACCTTAGTTACAGGACTTATGTTTAGATAAGGGTCTGTGAATGGGAGAAATATAGCCATGACCATGTGCCACCCAAACCAGGGAAAGCTAGACCACATGGTGACACTTAACGAGGTTTCTATATCAGCACACAAAAATTAGGTTACTCAAGAACTCGTTGGTTTTTTTTTTTTCACCCTTTTTCTCTCAATGCCTTTGTGCCCATCATTGAGTGCCAAAATCTGTCTTGGTTTGAAAGACAGATGTCTGCTAAGGAAGGTAGGAGCCTCCCTTGGAATGGAAAATGTAAACCCTCTCCCTTTGAATTATTATAATCTTGAAATTAAGTGGGTCTCAGGGAAAGATATGAGAATAGAAATAATAGATCTATACTAGTATGTATAAATTTTTAAAAAACCAACAAAAACCACCAAACCAAAACAACCCCCCCCTTACAACTTAATAGGAAAATTAAAATAAAATGCAGTAGTACAAAAACACTGACAGAGTCAGAATACGACCCGACACCCTGTGGGTCAGGGTGTTGATAGCAGTCTGATTAAATGGTGGCTGCAGTCCTCCTGGAGTGACAGATGTGGTTTTGTTGAAGCAGTGATCCTGTAGAAGGGTGTAGTTTTCTTCTGAAGGTCCAGTGGTGGTGTAGATGGGTCTGCTCTTCTTTTGGGAATCCAGTGGAAAAAGGCTGACTGTGGTGTTCTAAATCTCAGTTTATATTTGGATAGGAATGCTTGACTCCTCCCCCTGGGTGGAGCATTTTACAATGGGATGATGTAATTTTATCAGTCATGCAGTGAGACTTAATGGCCCATTAAGAGAAGATATCACCCTGGAGGGAGGAGTGGAAGAGATAAAGAACACTCCTCCACCTAGTTTTAACAGATGATAATAGAATACATTTGGTTACATCTTGCATTGCAACCTAAGACGTTGGGTCTTGGCAAAACCCAGGCTCTTTCCAGCATATTGTGCATGAGAAAGAGATTTCAGGCTTAAGAGTGTTATTGATTGTGTTTGTATGTGTGTGTACACACACCAGAGTTTTTTCATCCTCCCTGCCCTTGCTTAAACTTCTTGCCTTGGGGGAGCTGGTGCATCACTCCTGCTTCCTGTGTCCTACAGTGATGGGCTCTCTGAGGTCGGGATAACTTTGAGGTATTAGAAAGTCTCTTTTCCCTAGTCCTGAGACCAAAGAAGAAGACAGGATTTATTGGCTCTCGTTCTCAAGGTTGTTTATTTTTTCTTATCTATAACATTCTTTTCTGACCCGCCGAGGTCTGTCTGGCAGGTCAGTTCATGGCACACTGACCGCCCTCAGGACGGTGTTATCTTTTTGTATTAAAAACTACGTGTACTTTATTTACAATAATTTTCCAATACCTATCACCTCTGTTAGACAGTTTGTCTCTACTCTAAACCAATCTAAAAGTGCCACCATCACAGCAGAAGATAGAGGCTAAGAAGAAACAGGAGGAAGGACAGGACACGCCCAAATTCCTTCATCTTGCCTCCTGAACTCCCATTCTAAAACCCCCAAATTCGACTTTTTCACCTTGTGATAAATTCACTATCATTCTATTCAAACTCTTGTGTTTTGTAGCTCTTTGCACAAAGTTGGTAATTGTTTCTATGGGTTAATATCGAAGGCACAGGTGTCTTTGACTCTGTACCAAGGTCTCTGAGCCCCCTGCCAGGGTCTCGAGTCCTCCAGGGCAGTCAGAGCAATGTCATGGGTTCAGACACTACAGATGTCTCAGCTTGTGTATTCAAAAAGGGTTTCTGATATTGTTTCAAACTGAAATTGTCTCTGGGTCAGATAATCCCATCATCCTTACTTTCTGTCCCCTGGGTGATTTAAGACTCAGTGTGACCTGATGCTTGTACAGAGACAAATAATGGGGGAAAAAAGAACAGTTTATACTACTAACCCTGCATGCAGTTAGTAATGGTAATCTGCTTTTTTTTTCATTCAAAATAGATTATAAACAGCAAATTCGTTTCTTTACAAAAATGAGTAGCAAAAAGAAAAACAAAGACTTCCATCTCTCCATCTCCAAAGGATATCTGAAATTGCACCATGCCTTGTGTCAGGGGAGGTTTAGGTTGGATTAGAAAAAGGTTCTTCACCCAGAGGGTGGTTGGGCACTGGAACAGGCTCCCCAGCAAAGTGGTCACAGCAGTCTGACAGAGTTCAAGAGGCATTTGGATAATGCTGTGAGGCACATGGTGAGATTCTTGGGGATGGTGCTTGTCACTATAGGACATGAAAGGACACGAAAGAACACAAGCACACCACCGTTCTCAAGGTGAAGGAAGAAAAAGGCAGTTTATTTTCTGACTGCAACATTTATAGTTTTCCAAAAGTGACAGCGGATTGGAGGGTGACAGTGCCACCTCTCCAATCACACTGGACAAACCAACAGTCCATCAACTTTCTCCTCCTCCATAAAGGAAGACAAAACAATGGGTTATTTACAGAAAGTGTGTGATAAAGTTCACTACAAGAATGTCAACATCAGAAGGCTTAGAAAATCTTAAAAAACCAGGGTGACAGGTGCTGTGTGGTATTCACATGCCCTCTGAACAGAGAGAAGCTGTGAGACAAGCAGAGAAGGGGGAAAACACAGTTCTTATCTCGCTTGCTGTGCCTGTGTTGTGCTAAAGTAGAATGCAATATGGAGATTGTTTACCCAAAGTGAGGATGTTTTGTTCCCTTGGCTTATCAGGGCCAAAAAGTGTGTGTGTGTGTCGGACTGTCACGGGACAGTCACGAGGGAATGAGAGATGAGTGCAGTTGTGAGCAAGAGTGAGTGCATGGCAGATTCAGTTTAGATACAATGTACATAGTATAGTATAATAAAGTAATTAATTAGCCTTCTGATTATGGAGTCAGATGCATCATTCTCTCTCCCCTTTGTCCGAGTCGCCTTTGATTTACAATAGTGCTGTGCAGGATCAGGAGTTGGGGTCAGTGATCCTTGAGGGTCCCTTCCAACTCAGCTTATTCTGTGATTCTGTGATAACAACCCCTGACTCATGTTTTTTCCTCTAAAATACAGTCTGGAGGGGTTTGTTCCTTGCACATCCTGCTGCCCATTCCAGCAGCAAATGTGAGGTCTTCTTGCTGCTGGCATCTCTTCCCTCCCCTGCCTGTCCAGCCAGGAGCACCACCTGGCTGAAGGGCAGGCAGGTCATTTCTTACAAAGTCCTTTAAAAGAGATTGGAATTAGCACAGACTTTGGCAAAGTTTTTATCAGGGAAAAGCCCTGACCCTCCTCACTCCAATTTTTCATCATTAAATGCAACACACTTTCACTGTACTTAAATATCTGTGTATGTACAAGTTAAAGCCTGTTGTAAATCTTAATTATTGAAATATAATTCAAACTGAAGTTGAAATCACAAGGAACCATACATTGCTAAAATATCTACCATTTTAGCTGTCTGTACTCCTTATGCACTGTCTGGTTTCTGTCTTTATTTCTTCAGACATGTCTTCTATACACACTCACTAGTCCCTTAGTGCTACTGCAATAAAGCCTTGCTTGCTGAGACCCTCAAGCTGTTTCTCTCCTCTTTTCTTCTACTCTTACAACTCTTCTGTTCCTTTCATCTCACCTTCAGCTTCAGTCAGGCATCCAAACAGGTAACTACCACAATAAACCTTATGTTTGTATGTAGTTGGTGATTTTAGCTCACAAAAATGTATGTGCCAAGTGAAACTGAAAATGTGTGCACCGTGCCCCAACAAAAATTTGACCCAGGCATTCACGGGGCACAGAAATTACAATAATTCTTGTATTTCTTTTTCTTGTCTCCTCCTTTTTGTCTTAAAAGTGCTGTAGGAAATCTTTAGCTAATGGTCTTCCAATAAGCAAATTTAAGCTAGGATTTTTCCTCCCTTTGGTGCATATAGCTGGCCATATAGGAAGAAGGTAAAAATGTTGTTCTGCCAGAATTTCTGCCTCACTGGGTCATTTACACGAGAGTGGGTCAGATATCTGGGACTCTACAGTTGCAGTGCTGCCATTAATCTCATTTAATGCCACAGTGGTGAGAGCAGGCAGCTGGGAGACAGAGTCAGAAATATCCCCTGCCTGCTGTTTGGGGGAGGTGGGCTCAATTTCCAATCAATGGGATCTCAGGATGGCTTGAGCTGTGTGGATGTGACAGTTTAGTCAGAGAGAGAAACATAACTTTCCCAGGCATTGTCCTAGGGAAGTTGTGAGAATGCTCAGAGAAAGAATTGAAACAATTCTTATCTTAATCTCTGCACCTGGTGTTTGTGAACATGTGGAATGTTTGTATGTGATGTTTATGGAAAGATATTTTACCAGAAGGTATTTTTCCTAATTAACCAATGGTGTGAGGGGTGTTGTTAAGAACCAATCAGGTTCTGGGTGGACAATCCTGTCTATAAAATATGTGAAGTTCCTAATAAATCTCGCTTTATGCCTTCTGAGCATGGAGTCAACATCGCCTTTCTTCAGCCATTCTTAACTAACGGCAACAGAGCTGTGGAAAGACAGAAAAGCAGGAGTCTGCAAAAAGATTAGTAATATGTGGAGTGAGACATGGGGTTTGACATTCAAAATCTAGGTTGACCTTTCCTCCCTTTCACCCAGGCTCCCTTTTACAGTCCTTCCAAAAGGCAGTGTTAAACCTTGCTCAGGCCAGCAGTGCTTTAGCACCCATCCTTTCTCCATTGAGACTGTGGTCCAGCAGTGAGAGACGTTGGGAGGGCAGTGTTATAGCCGCAGTCCTGAATGGGCACACCAGCACATGACACCATGTGTTAGCAAACTGCTTCTGAGCATTGTTGCCCCATGCACTGTCCTGACAGGTAATAAAGATGTAAAATACATCAGCATTAAAATACTAAATCCCATTTCATTGACATCAGAGTTTCATATTAAGAACTGTCATCATCTTTGTCTGTACATTACTGTTACCTTCAGCATGTTAAACTCTTCCATGAGTCTCTGAACTCTCTGTGTGACTAGAACTTCCACTCCTTTGACAGATGCTTCAGCTCATCAGTGCACATGTCTGATTTCCACTGCAGTGATCTGTGGTTTGGGATGACATCCCTCACACCCTAGACCTGCTTTCCCTCCTTCAGCACTCAAATCAGATGCATTCAGAAACCTGGAACTCAAAAAGCCCCTTTCATCTTGTCTTTCAAACCTCTTTCTCAGGGGTTTCATCAGGGGTATAAACTTTCTCTGTCCAGTCCTGTTTCCCTGTGCCATTTGAGGCATGGCTGTGTTTTGCCACCAGACTCCTTGAGAGTGGAAGGAAAAGGCAGCTGCCAAACTCAGCCTTGTATCTCATCCCTGGAAGGAAGAAGACACTAAGGAACATGAAATAGCTGGCAATAGCAGCCTACCATTCCCTCTGCCATTCCTCTACTGCCTGACACTGGTAGATAGAAGCCCTACCTGAGAAAGGAGGCAGGGGATCCCTTGAGGAGGTGTATTGGGTTTGTGTGGACAGGTTTTGGTAGTAGAGAGGGCTACAGGAGTGACTTCTGTGAGAAGCTTCCCCCATGTCCAACAAAGCCAATGCTAGCCGGCTTCAAGACAGATCTGCCACTGGCCAAGGCTGAGCCAAACAGATGGTGGTAGTACCTCTGTGATTACATATTTAAGAAGGATTAAAAGTTATTGCGCAGATGTAATTGTGCTCAGAAAAGAGATTAGTGAAAATACATGAGAGGAGCAGCTATGCAGACACCAAGAAAGAAGGTGAGGAGTTGCTTCAGGTGCCAGAGCTGTGATTCCCCTGCAGCCCATAGTGAAGACCATGGTGAAGCAGCTGTGCCAATGCAGCCCATGGAGGTCCATGGGGATGCAGAAATCCACCTGCAGCTCATGGAGAAGCCCCAAGAGTAGCTGGATGCTCAAAAGAAGGTTGTGACCCCATGGGAAGCCTGCGCTGGAACAGGTTCCTGGCAGGGACCCATAGAGAGAGGAGCTCATGCTAAAGCAGGTTTCCTGGTAGGACTTTTGACACTGTGGGGGACCCATGCTGGAACAGCCTGTTCCTGAAGACTGCAGCCTGTATAAAAAGAAACCCACATTGGAGAAGTTTGTGGAGACCTGTCTCCTGTGGGAGGGACCCAAAGCTGGAGCAAGGGAAGGACTCCTCACTGAGAAGGATGCAGAAACAACTTGTTATGAACTGACCATAAACCCCTTTCCCTGTCTCCCTGTGCCACTAGGGGTGTTACCAAAAATTCGGTAAAATAAAAAAACTCCTTAACACCAATGTAGCATTAAGAAACAGGCATTCTTTATTTGGCTGTATACATAGGGGAATAGCTCCTCCCAAAGCCATGCATGCTGAGTTCAGTTCCACATCCTGGATGGGATCGCGCTTGAGATCCAGTCTGCTAGAACACACTTGTTCCATGGTTACCAGGCAGTCATGGCACAAAAGTCTCTGGGTTTCTTCTGAAGCCTGGAGAAAATATGGCTGGGGTTTAAAGTAGTGGTTACCTTAAGTTCAACATTGTCCTGCTCCAATTGAGTAACCTGGTCCAATGTTTTCTTTTTTGTTCCAAAACCATTGATTACTATGTGGGTTACATATTGGCTTTTGTGCTTCTCTGCAGCTACCACGGCTCTCAGGCATTCAGGTCATTCTTCAATTGTATTGTCCAATTGTTTGGACAGGATGCTTTCATGACCTCAAATGCTAGCCAGTACCCCCAGTGCCAGGTGCCTCCTTTCATGCACAGATAACTCAAATGGTTTGGTTAAGTGTGAGAGTCCCAATGTTTTTTTACGTTTCTTTCAGGGCTTCAAAGGCCCTCCAACTCTCAGGAGTCCATACCAAGTAATTTTGGTGCAAGGGTTTTGCTAGTACTCCATAATTGGCAATCCATAAATGACACCACCCGGCCATACCTAAGGCAGCTTGTAGTCTTTGCCTCTGGAGTCTGGAAATGGCTTATTTTCAGCTGCTTCCCAAGATTCTTTTTTCCTGCGAGATCTCAAAACTAGAATATATTATTGCTTCTTTGCCCATTTGTGTCATTTCTTTGACACTTTGTATCTAGATTATCCTAAGAAATGTAACACTTACTGGAGCATTGAGGCATTTACTTTCAGTCCTGATTGCTGGCAGAATACTTTCCAGGGGGTTTTTCTGGTATTATTAATTTTTTTCACAATTCATGTTAGCTGTGCATTTCACCCTGTGTTGGGATTACCCCACTGAAAAGCAATCTTTCAAATTATTTGAGTCAAGAGGTATTACAGAAAAAGGCATCCTTAAGATCAAGCACCGTGAACCATTTGTATTCCCTTTAATGTGCTGTCAGGAGTGTGTACAGATTAGCTACTACTGGATGAATATCAGGTATTTTAATTAATGTCCCTTAAATTTTCTACTAATCTATAACTGGTAATATTGATGTGTGTCCTGGTTTGAGACAAATTTAGGAGGAAACATCCTGAAGGGGTCTCCTCTAAAAAGGCAGATTCCAGCAGCCCCTCCTCCAAACAGTTTGAGAAAGATTTCCTTGGAGAAAGTGGAAAAAAATAACTGTTTATTTTACAAGAGAAAAAAAAATGAATAATATTAAATGATTAACCTTTCGTGGTTCTGAAGAGATATTAGATTCAGAGATTCAGAGTCCAAAGTACTTTCTGTAGGTATGCTCAGTCTCTCTGCTAAACAGTTCCAGAGGAAGAAGCTACAGTCTCGGGAAAAAACTTTCTGTCTTAGCTAACAAACGGAGAAGCTAGA
>NW_005054940.1:15483-23106 GCF_000277835.1 Geospiza fortis
AAAAAAAAAGGCAGCAAAGACAGCCTCTCTCCTGCTGGCCGTGCAGCAGACAACGCACCAGAGAGAGTAATCCAGGGGAGGAAGTGAAGTTTCTGTACACAAACTGCACGCTACCTCCTCTCCCAGGCTTCTCTCTTGGATCTGATCTTAAAGGCACAGAGCTCATATTTGGCAGTAAAGCAAAGCAGACGATTGGGGATACAAGGATACAGCATCATAAAGTCACCCTAAGACAGTGTGTTATATACTCTGATTCATATTCTTTCAAAAACCCATATGCTAAAATTATTTTTTAAGTTTTTATGAATTTTTCCAACTTTTTTCTTGCCTCACACTTAATAGGATATTGTTTTTGCTTTACCAGTCTGGCTTCAGGTTTGAGAGTAATCCTCACTGATCTGGCCACCTTTGATCATCCAGGCAGCTCAGTTGCCCATACCACCAGGGTTACAGCAGTCTCCTCTGGGATTTCTTCCAACTCTACTGAGTCCTGTAACATAAAGTCTTTGCCTTGATGGTTTTTGATTCTGGTGTTTGAATTTTATTTCCCCATCCTAGAAAGCTATTTGAACAAATTTTCCCAATAAATCTCTCCCCAACAAAGGGATTGGGTATTCAAGCATGTACAAATTGGTGTTTCCTCCACTGTTTTCTTAATTTAAATAGCAATAGTTGTAAAAAAAGGGCTGTTCTCTTTCCTCTTTGTCTCACCCACAACACTTACAAGTTCCAAGCTAAGTTTTCCTCTGCACGTATTCAGTACTAAATAAGTTGTTCCTGTATTAATTAATAAATTTACCTTTTCATTCCCAGCAATAATGTAAGCAGGGCTCAGCTGAGGATGATTCCCCTGGTCCCTTCAGGGGGGTTTTTAATTTTTACTTAAGATCTTGGTCTTGCTGGCTTGAAGAGCCTGGTTTATGTTCTTCGTTCAATTTCTCCTGGTTTGGGGACACTCCCTTTTCCAATGTCCCCATTCTTTACAAATTGCCAAACACATTTCAGCTACCAACTATCACAACACAAACTGCCAAATGCACTTTAGCCACTAAATATCACAATACAAATTGCCAGATATACTTCAGCCACTAATTAATACAAATTACTGTTATAGATACATATTATAATATTGGCTTTTCACAAATATTAAAATAGTTTCTATATGTGTGGTGTTAAAGAAACTTTGCTATAACGATATAGTTTTTATTTCTGTTGTTAACTAAAACTTAGAAATAGGTGATATAGTATGATTGTGTTAAAAGGCCTGCTTGTGTGACGGTGGTCACTGGGGTTTTCAGGCTGAAGGGAGAGACGTAGATCTGACTCCATGATCAGAAGGCTTGATTTATTATTTTATGATATATATATACTACATTATAACTATACTACAAAGAAAAAGAAGGAAAGGTTTCCAGAAGCTGCCAAGCCAAGAATAGGAAAGAAAGAAGAATGATAACAAAAGCCGCTCTCCCGGACCTCGTCCGAGAGAGCTCCGTCCTGGATTGGTCATTAACTACAAACATCCAAGATGGGCCAATCCAGACGGACCCGCTGCACTCCACAGCAGCAGACAACAACTGTTTAGTCTGCCTCCGAGGCCACAGCTCCTCAGAAGGAAAAATCCTAAAGAAAGGATTGTTCACAAAGAGATGTCTGCGACATGCTTGGATGGGATAACCTCCAATGAAAATATTATGAGGACACCTGCTATAAATATGCCAACTATCAACATTCACCATCTGAAGAAAGTATGGGCCAAAGCCCAAAACTAGAGGTGATGATAAGAATGGACTAAAAACCACAGCCAAAAAATATGCATGCTCTAAAAAGGTGGACCTGAGAAGGAGATATGCTAAACAATTCTTGGAACATGTAAACTAGTTTGGGGAAAAATTTACTATGCATAATTGATTATGAATATCTAACAGACTGATGCAATAGAAATGGTATATAAAGGGTGTTTCCAAAATAGCAGGTGTGCTCTTGGCTGAGTGCCAAGATGCACCCGTATAACTTTGCTTTGTCTTTGTCTCCTTTTGTCCTTTATTAAACTTTTAAATTTTACCAGGAGAGTGAACCTTGTTTTTCACATTACTAAAGTATACTTTAGTCACCAATTATTATAACAGTTAACCAATTGTTTCTAAGTGAGAGGGGTCCTGAGTCCTAATTATGGTTTCAAATACTTTAGCAAGTCTGTAAGTTTTTCACATGAGGAGATCACCCCCAATTTGTTTCCAATGTTTCAAGATGCATCCCAGCGGTGACACCTGTGACACCCCTTTCGAGGTTTTGTTTCCCATTATAACCAATTACTGTTTAGGAGCTCCTTAGAAGGGACTCTAACCTTTCCCTTTTTGAAGGGACTCTAAACCTTCCCTTTTCCCACCTTAGGTACCTTTAAATCCAACCCTGCAAAGCTTTTGCTGCACCTTACAGGCAGGTTAACAGTTAAGACCTTTAAAGTAAAGAATGCCTTTGTCTTACCAGAGGTCTTGCTCTGATTTCCTTCAGACCAGGGATCGAAGGTTCTCCCTGAGAATCCCTCGGTGCTGGCTGGAGGTCCTGTGATCCCTTGGATCCGTTGAAATTCAGGAATCTCTTCCACCTGGGTTGCCAAAACTGTTACCAAAAAATTGGTAAAATAAAAAACTCCTTAACATCAAGGTAGCATTAAGAAGCAGGCATTCTTTATTTGGCTGGATGCACGGGGGGATAGCTCCTCCCAAAGTCATGCATGCTGAGTACAGGACAGTTTCTGTTTATATACTGTATTTTGCATACATATTCATTGATTGTCCTGGACTAAACATACACATGATAATCATTTCCCTGAAATCATTAACATATTTGCCCTCACCTTTACATATGCGTTCTTCTGTCCTGTGAGTCTCTCTGGAGGTCCCTGGTGGTAATAGATCCCAATGTTCCAGGTGACCTGGCTGAGGTGGCAGGACATGGAGGCTGGTGAACTTCCAGTTCTCCTTCTTACACAATGGGCCTTGTGCAGTTTCCATTGGCCAGTAGTTTTGGAGAACAAGCAGTGTATTAGCTCACCAGGTATAGGCCATTTATCATCTGGTAACATAATGAGTGTAGTAAAGGCATTCTGTGCAAATCATTAACATATTTCCCCTCCCCTTTATGAATGCATTCTTCTGTCCTGGGGGTCTCTCTGGTGGTCCCTGGTGGTAGTAGACCCCAGTGTTTCAGGTGACCTGGCTGAGGTGGCGGGACACTGAGACTGGTGAACTTCCAGTTCTCCTTACACAATGGGCATTGTGCGGTTTCCACAGGCCAGTGGTTTTGGTAGAACAAGCACTGTATTAGCTCACCAGGTGTAGGCCATTGATCATCTGGTAACAGAGGGGAAGGCAGTAGAGCCTGGGAAGAATGGAGAGGTGGGGCGAAGGTGTTTTTTAAGATTTGTTTTACTTCTCATTATCATTATCCTGCTCTGATTTTAATTGGTAATAAATTCAGTTAATATCTCCAAATTATGTCTGTTTTGCCCATGACAGTAATCAGTGAGTAATCTCTCCCTGTCTTTAACTCACGAGTCTTTTGTTATATTTTCTCTCTTCTGTCCAGTTGAGAAGGGCAGTGATAGAGAGGCTTTGGTGGGTACCTGGCATCCAGCCAGGGTCAACCCACCACAGGATGGGAAGATTCAATAATTATGATAGTTTGGGACTAATTCCTGAGCCTAGTTCTTATTTCTTTGACAAAGCAGGGTGCAATTTGGAGGAGAAAGATGGCATCATCCTGTCCCTATGTACAGGTGTACCTTATGAGAAACAGATCACATCACTCAGTGGACCCTGTCATTCAGAGCACATAGCATAGGACAGAAAGTCACAGATGAAGCCATGAGCTTTCTCTGAGCCCTCTTCAACAAGAAAGAAGAAAGGAGTTATTGTGATATGTTTCTCCTCGAGCCAGGTCTTATGAGCTCTCAGAGAACTTCTCATACCTGAGATAGCTCCGCTACCCCAAATGGCATAAAATTAGCAGGATGGCTTCTGAGGTAGTTTTGGAAACAGAAAAAGTTTTAATAAAAGGCAAAATAACAAAGCTCTTTCAGAGAAAAACCAAGCTGGGGCAAGAGGTTCTTGCTAAAACACTCCACAAAAGCAATAATTTCCTTTGTTCTCTTCTTTTTTTCTAGTGAATTAACCTTTTGGCCTCTGTCCAATTGGGCAGCCTCAGGTTTGAGGTGAAGTCCCAAAGGTCCTATGAGGTGTCTTTTTACCAAATTGAGGAGAGAAACTTCTGGGCTTTTTTGGCTTTTAAAGCAGACAAAGAATAATTTGGTCATTCTGTCAACAGGGAGCACATTCCTACATTATTGCTCCTCCCCTGGGGTGTGCCAGCCACCTGAATCCATGTGAGAAGTGTGGATATCAAAATGAGAGGCTAGGCCTTTTGAAACTGTACTCGTGAGGTCACAAGCTGCACTGCATAAACCCTGCCTGCCTCCCTCCACACCATCTGGAGAGATTTCAGAAGAGAGAAGTAGGAATCTTGGAGGTGCACCAGGTATAAAGACTGGGCTGTAATGCTGAGCTGTCTCCAGGGGCCACCATGCTCTGGTGATCTGGCAGCAGTCAGATGGAAACTTTCAAATACAGTTTTGAGTATTAGAAAGCAGGCATTCTTTATTACAGAATGCTGGTCACTTGGAGGATCCTTCCTCTAATCGAGTTCCCTGAGCATCGGGTAAACAGAGTTTTTATCATGCATACTGATTACATATGCTTTAGCTATCCCCTCTTGCTTGATGTATATGTATTATTTTATTTTACATAGTCACATCCCTTATTGGAAGTCCTTATATGGTTCTTTGGGATCTGTCTTCAGTGTCCTGCGTCCTTTTGAGGTGGCTGTTCTTGACCCCCACTTTTGAGAAAAAGCAATATTTTTGTTTTGCATAACTTCTACATTGTCAGCCTTGTAGAGGTGAGCTGGCATTGTTTGTGTTTTGCATAACTTCTGTTTGCCTAAGTTACATCCTTTTTCGATTTCTACAAGGCTGTGCTGTTCTGATCTACTGTCCTCATCAGAGTAAAATGCTGTTCTGTTCTACTGTTTTTATCAGCCCCACACACCACCCAAACAGCTGTGAAAAACAAGTTCACTCTCCTGTGAAAATTTAAAAAGTTTAATAAAGGACAATAGGAGACAAGGACCATAGAGCAAACGTTATTATGGCTCACTCAGCCAAGACCACACTTATCTTCGGAGATACCCCTTAAATACCTTTTCCATTACAGCAGCCTGTTCCATATTCATAGACAATTATACATAGTAAATTTTCCCCCAAACTAGTTTACATGTTCCAAGAATTGTTTAAGTATCTCCTCTTCAGATCTGCCTTTTTAGAGCATGCATATTCCTTGGTTGTGCTTTTAGTCCTTTTTTATCATCGCCTTCAGTTTTGGCCCCAGCTTACACTGTCTTCAGACAGTGAGTGCTGATAGTTGGCATATCTGTAGCAGGTGTCCTCTTCATATGTTCATTGGATGTTATCCCATCCAAGCAGGCATTTTAACACAAGCATACTTAGATCAGCTATTTCATTACTATGTCTAAACTTAATTAACAACAGAAATAAAAACTATATAACAAAGTTACTTCAACATCACACATATAGAAACTATTTTAATATTTGCGAAAAGCCAATCTTATAATATGTATCTATAACAATCCCCCCTCTTATTCTTTATAAATATTTGGCTTGAGCAATATTTCTTGTCCACTTGCATTCTTTAGACTGTGCTGGTAATTAAATAAAATGGGATTAAACAAGGAAGAAATATCAAAACAGTTGTAACACATAAAAGGTAGAAGCCTAATTTCTTCTACCATGCTATCCTCAATACGTTACCTCTCCAGCTAGTTTTTAACATTGTTTCCCAATTTTGGACGGGTACCTGGGTTATTTTTCTGATATCTTTTGCTTTTTCAAGGGTGACATCCCCATTGTCATCTATTTTCAACAATCTGATTTATTAAACTTTCTATAAACACCCCTTTCTTTAGCCAATAAATAGTCTAAAGTCAACCTATTCTGATACACTATGGTTTTTGTTTGGCTTTGGTGACTTTATATTAATTCCAATGCCCAAGCAGCTTTGCTTGTTTTCATCTCTATAACTGCTTGGAGTCTTATAATATGATTCAGCATATAATTTGGGGCCAGTACAGAGTTAGATTGCTGTGCTGGTTTTACCTTTTTGTTTACTAATTGCTCTTTTACCAAATCTTGGACTATATCCCTAAGGTCAAATGTGAAACAAATCCATCTCTCTCCTTTTGGACATTCAATTCCCCGTCTATTACCGCTTTTTCCTAAGTTTCTTCAAATCCAATATTTTTCCATGTTTTGCCTACAAGTACTTAATTTGGATGGGTTATAACAGTGACTGTTGACATGGGTATGTGCAATAAAAAAGGAACTTTGGTTTTTTTCCATGTAATGCATTCGGTAGCATATGTGACCCGATCTTGCTGGTATCCCGAAAGGGAAAAGACAACAAATGAGTAAAAGAAAAAGGAATAACAGAGGTCTGGTATGGCTTATACCCCCACCTTCCCTGCCTGTGGGGTTGCAACCCATAGCATATGTATATGATCTTCTCGGTAGCAAGTACAGTGGTCAACCCAGGCTTGCCCTCTTTTTCCCTTGTCACTTCCTTTTTACTAATTTCTAGGCAAATCGTTTTTGACACTCCTTAGCTGTGGTTTCCCACCGTTCCTCAGGTATCTCCCATTCAACAGGCATAAATAATTCCCATCCACAAAACAAAGTTACTATTTCAGTTCTTTTGAGTTCTATCTGGATAGGGGATAGATTTGGTGCTCGACACTTCCTGCAACGAGACCATCGATTTTGTGAACTACAATACCAATCTTTCCCACAATTTAAACATTTACATATAACCCAGCTAGTGTGTCCAGTATTGGGATGAATAAAACAGAGTATACAGTATGGCACTGATGGAAATTTTAATTCCTCCTCTTCTTTGTATAAGTCACAGGCTAAGGCCAGAATATGAGAACTCTCTGACCGAACCAGTCCTGATCCTCCTGTTTGAAGTGGAAGTATTCCTCTCCAAGGGGAGTGTCAGAGGTGTCTCAGGACTTGTCCAGGCAGCACTTGAAAGCACTGATATAAGCATGGCCTTATTTCCCAATTAGGTGTGATTCTTTGTACATTCCTTGGATCATTTGGGTCTTCCTAGTTCATTACCACCCAGTCCCCACAAAGTATTCTTTTGGCAGGGCAAATACAGGGGATTGTGGCTGTTGTATTAGGGACGACTGAATGAAGTGACATAGACTCCTATGTTGTCAGAAGGGAAATGCAAAGTTTATTGGACTTGCCATTCTTTTATAGATTGTTCCAAGAAGCTGGACCTTATTGGTCCTCAATCAACACCCCTCACATCATTGGCTAATTAGGAACAACACCCTTCTTGTAAACATCTTACAAGTAAACAACCCGTTCAAAACACCAGCTGCAAAGATTAAGGATTATTTTAATTCTTTGAGTTTTCTCATAACTCCCCAGAGCAATGCCTGGGAAAGTTTATCTGACTTTCTCTCTGACCAGACTGTCAG